>NC_137040.1:1312828-1382828 GCF_032717465.1 Coenobita brevimanus
TTCCTCACCTCTCACCCCCTCCTCACCTCTCACCCCCTCCTCTCTTCCCTTCACCCACACTTCTCATCCCCTCCTGTCTTCTCTCCACCCACTCTTTCCTCCACATCCCTCCACGCTCCTCCTCCCACTTTCCTCGTCACACAAATTTCCTCACTCATCACCTACCGCTACAAACTCCTCCCTTCTCTTCCATCTCACACGGCTTTCACCATCCATTCGTCACCATTAATATTGCAAGCGGTTCCTTCATGCAGGGCTTCTCTCTGCCTCATTCTTCTTAACGTGTACTCTTTTCTTTGCTCTCTTTTCCGACAGCTCTCAACGTCCTCTCTTTTCATACATATAGTCACTCTTTTCGTCCAGTTTTTTCATTCATATTTTCGACGCTTCTCGTCCTTATTCATCGTTGTTTCCCGCAACTTTTTTTTCCACATAACAACCATTATCTATCAACATAAGTTCCTTTCATGTTATTGTTCATTGTTTTTTCTTCCTGTTTAGCTATTCACCCTCAAGCCTCTCTCTCTCTACTCCCTTTCATCTCACACAGCTGTCAACTTTCACCCATCAACGTAAATCTTGCCTGCTTTTTGTTAAATAGATGTTTCCTTATCACATCCCATCTACTCTCGTCTCACACAACTTTCAACATTCATTCAACAACATTCAGCCTTGCAGGTTGTCTTCTCGTCCCCCCCCCCTTCTCTCTCTCTCTCTCTCTCTCTCTCTCTCTCTCTCTCTCTCTCGGGAGAAGTGGGAATGAGAGTAAATGGTAATAAAACTGAATAAAGGGGTGTAAAGGAAGGATGAGTTTTGGACAGGGAAGAAGGAACAAGGGAGTGCCAGTCGGAAGCGGGTAGGAGTGCACGAAGAGTAAGATGGTAGAGAGAGAGTGAGAGAGAAACAAGTGGTGGGTAGGAAAAATAAAGTGTGACGAGAGGAAAGAAAAAGTGTGTGGGATGAAGAATAAGGATGTGTAACGAGAGAGGTAAGAAAAAGTTGCGTGGTGAAGAAAAAAGAGTGAACGGGATAGAAGAGAATGAGTGTGACGAGAGAGGGAAGAAGTGGTAGTGGTGGTGGAAGAGTGAGTGTGGGATGGTGAGGTTGAATGAGTGATATAGGAGGTAAGAGTGAGGGACGGTGATGGAGTGTAAGAATGAAAGACTGGTGAGGGGGAGAGATGGAATGAGAAGAAAGAAGAGTGAGAGATGGGAGGCAGAAAGGAAGAAAGAGTGAGATGGAGAGGTAGAGTGAACCGAGGGAGGGAGGGAAGAATGAAGGAGGGTGATGGAGTGTAAAGATGAAAGAGTGGTGGAGGGCGAGACGTGAAATGGAAAGAGGAGAGGGGGAAGTAGAAAGAGTGGGGTGGAGAGGAATGTGTGACGAGGGAAGGGAAGCATGAGGGAGAGTGATGGAGTGTAAGGATGAAAGAGTGGTGGAAGGCGAGAAGTGAAATGAAGAGGGGAGGGGAGAGGGGATGAGTGGGGAGTGGGGTAGGTTGCACGATATGGACCCACGAATATAAATAGCTAGGTATGTGGGTGGGTGGGTGTGTGGCTGGGTTGGTTGACCTTTCTGCCTGCATGGTTGGATTGGGTTGGTATTTGGCTGTGGTAGGTTGGTATCTTGACGTTGGGATGCATGGTTGAATTCAGGTTGGTGAGTATTTGGCATTGATTTGGTTTGGTAGTTGGTATCTTGCGTTTGGGGAGCATAGTTGAATTTGGTTGGTATTTTGGCTGTCACAAGACTTGGTAGGTTGGTATCTTGGGGTTTGGTAGGTTACTGTTGACGAATGGTGGGTAGGTATGTTGGTGGGAAAAGGTTGACGTCCGGGCATTGGTTTGGTGTGTAAGTGTATGGATTAGTGTCTGAATTATTAGTTAGGTGGGTGAATAAAATATAGTGCATTTGATTTGGTGGTAGTGGAAAGTGAAAGAATTTGTGTAAGGTTGTTAAGATGGGTGATTGAGATGGGTGGATGGTTGTACGGTTGAGTGAGTTCGGTGAGAGGAAGGTCAATGTCTGGCATGAGTTTGATAAGTGGAGGGGGGAGTGGAGTGGAGGAGTGAGTGAGGGTGGAGGTGATTATAGGTTGGATGAATTGGTGAGGAGTGGCAGTGGTGGTACAAGCATTTGGTGAGTGGTGTGGTGTGTGGAAGGCTGTGGATGGGGTTGTGTGTGGTGGGTTGTGGATGATGTGCAGTACTGTGTGGTGGATAGTGTAGTATGTGGTGTGGAGTGACTCGTATGGTAGATGGTGTGTGTAGATAGTTGTGGTATGTAGGGTAGGGGGATGTAGCTGCTGTTAATGTAGTGGCTATTGTGGTAAGGTGGATGGTGTGGAATGGGATGTGGTGGATGATGGTGTGAGGAGTGAGTGGTAGGATAATGGGTGATGCATGTGATGTGGGGTGAGTTGTAAGATAATGGGTGATGTATAGGATGTGGAATGGTAAGATAATGGGTGATGCATGTGATGTGGGGTGAGTGGTAAGATAATGGGTGATGTATGGGATGTGCAGTGAGTGGTAAGATAATGGGTGATGTATGTGATGTGGAGTGAATGGTAAGGTAATGGTTGATGTATGTGATGTGGAGTGAGTGATAAGATAATGGGTGATGTACATTATGTGATGTGGAGTGTATGGAAAGTTAATGGGTGGTGTATGTGATGTGGGGTGAGTAGTGTAGTGTGGATGCAGAGTCATCTGGCTTCTGCTGCCTGGAATGTCTGGACTTTGGCATGTGTTTGTACTGTCGGCGTCTGTGTGTGCGCGTGGGGGGGGGGGTGTAGTTGTGGTATGTGGAGGGGGGGTAGAGTCGTCTGTGAGGGGACTGTAGTGGCATAGGGGGTGGGGGTGGGGGTGGTTTTGGGTGCATTTTGCGGTTGTGGTATGTATGGTGATTGGGGTTAGTTGTGGTGTGAGATGTTGGGATTATAGTACAGTGTGTGTGTGTGTGTGTGTGTGTGTGTGTGTGTGTGTGTGTGTGTGTGTGTGTGTGTGTGTGTGACAACTAAGGTATGCAGTGGTGGCAATGCGTGTGGTAGCTTCGGAATTTGATGTGTAGTAGTTGTTGTGGGCGGCAGGTAGTTGTGTGGTGGGTATGGAATGCTTTAGGTAGACCCTTTTGTGGCAGTAGGATCGATACAGCTGGTTAAGTGGTATGTGGTACTGAAGATGTGGTGTTTGTGGTGTGGTACGCAAGGAATGTGGTAGTATCGATGTGTAGTACTCGAGACGTGATGGTATTTGCGGGTGAAGGCAAGGTTGTGGTATGTGAATGTTGCAGTGTGGTGGTGGTGTGTGTAGTAGTGGTGGTGGTGGTAGCTGTATGTGGTAGTAGTCGTGTGTGGTCGTCATAGTTGTGGTGGTGGTGGTGGTGGTGGTGGCGATAGCGATGGTGTTATTGATCGAGTATGACGGTGGAAGGCAGTTGTCGGCACCGCTTAACAGTAGGAATGGTGGTAGAGTGGCGATTGTGGTAGTGATGGTGGTAGTGGTGGTGATGTTAGTAGTCTTGTTGCTAGTGGAAGCGTTGTCAGTGAAGGTAGAAGCGGCGGCGGCGGCGGCGGCGGCGGTGGTGGTGGTGGGAGTAGTTTTGCCAGTAATAGTAATGGTAGGAGGTGGTGGTAGTGGTAGTACTTGTTGTGATAATTGATGTAACGCAGTAATATTCACCTCAAACACTTCTTCACTCTTCTCTTCCCTATTTTCTCCTTACACTCCTGTCTTTAGTATTCCTCCCATACCCCTCCGTTTCTCTCCACCTCCTCCCTTCACACTTTTCTCCTCTTCTCTATTCTTCTGTATTTTCTTCCTTTTCTCTCTCCCCTGTCCATCTCTCTCTTCCAGCCATCCTTACCATTCTCTCTTTGTCCTTGTTCAGCTAACTATATACTTACCTACCTCAAGCCGCCCTTCCCTGCAGCTCTCCCCACTCTCATCACTCCCCTTCTCACCCCCTCTCCTCCCCTTCCTTCCTCTCCCCTCCTTCCTCCCCCCCTCTCGCTCTCTTTCTCCCTACTACCTATCTGGCAGCTTCGACCGCCATTGCTGGGTACGAAGAGCGCTAGGGTCCTCTCTCTCTCTCTCTCTCTCTCTCGTCAGACCACGCTTCCTCCGTACCTATTTCTCTCCCGTCTGCCTGCCACCCCTTCCTCAACCTATTCCTCTCTCTCTCTCTCTCTCTCTCTCTCTCTCTCGTCAGACCACGCTTCCGTACCTATTTCTCTCCCGTCTGCCTGTCACCCCTTCCTCAACCTATTTCCCCCCCCCCTCTCTCTCTCTCGTCAGACCACGCTTCCTCCGTACCTATTTCTCTCCCGTCTGCCTGCCACCCCTTCCTCAACCTATTCCCCCCCTCTCTCTCTCTCTCTCTCTCTCTCTCTCTCTCACATATCCTCTTTCTCGCTCTCTTGCACGCTCTCTACCAGCTCTCTCTCTCTGATTTTCGCTTCTCATGTTCCCTCACCTGCGTCTGCTTCCTCCCCTCTCTGTCATCACCTCCGTTTGTCTTTCTCATCCTCATCTTTTGTTTACATCTCCTTATCATCATCTCATTTCGTTTCACATAATAATTGGCTTTGGACATCTCTCAACACTTGCTCCGTATCGATTCATTCTGTACATTACACCTTAGTATCAAGTATGTTACTCATGCAAAGTACATGATTATTAAAACGATATACAATAGCATGGAAGAGAGTGGTAAGGTGTACGGTGCAAAATAAGTCGCTAAGGAAGAGATGTTACCGAGCATCCTGTGACATCTAGAATACGATCCTTGTTATTCATTTACCTTTTTTTCGTGTCCCCCCCCCCCTCCTTTTTTTTTTTTCCCCTTCCAATTCCTACAATAGTTTACCATTTTTCCCCTCTCTGGCTTTTCCTGTCTCTCCCCATTTTTTCCTCTTGTTCTTTTCCCCTTTCCATTTTTGTCTTTCCTCCCTTCGTCCCTTTCTCCCTCTTCCGTTTCGTCTCTTCCCTTTTTGCCCCATTTACCTCCCTCTTCTGTATACTCTGCTTTTACCGTCTTTTCCTCTCCCTGTTTCTTTCACTGTAATTTTCACCTTTTTTTCTTCCTCACTCTGGTCTTCCTCTTCTCTCCTTGCCCTCCATCTCTCTCCCTCTCATTTTCTGCCCTCCTTCTCCCTCGCCTTCTCTCTATTCTCTCCATGTCTCTCCCTCTGCTCTCTTCCCTTCCCTTTCCATCTCTCTCCTCTTTTTCCTTATCTCCCTAGTTCCTCTTTTCCTTCGCCATTCCCTCCTTTCCACCTCTCACCTCACTCTTCATGTTTCTCTCTCTCTCTCTCTCTCTCTCTCTCTCTCTCTCTCATTTGCCTTTCCTCCACACACAGTATTACCACAGCGTACACTACAGGCAATTTTTTTTATTTTTTCTCTTTCGTTACTCTTTCCCCATTGCTTTGTGTTCAGTGCCCCCCCCTCCCCCCCGGAAGAATGGGATGAGGTAGGAGAGAGAGACAAGGGAATAAGGAAATACGAAAAGTGTGGGAAGTATCAGTCTCATGACCCAGTGAAATGGGCCACATACTCACTCACACATCACTCAAGCCCCTGGAACCCTAGCTCCACGTCACATTCCTCTGTTACCGTGCTGTGTTTGATTCCCCCCCCCACCCACTTTTTTCACGTTTTTTCTGGACCCCACCACCATTTTTTTTGGACCGTGCCATCAACTATATAAAGCCGCCCACCCATGCATCCACCCATTCACTACTACACCCTATTTTTTTCTCTTCTTCACGTACTACATATTACATTCTCTCACGCTAGACACCCCCCTCCATCCCTCCATCCATCCATCCATCATCCATCCATCCATTCACCCGCCCATCCATCCATTATACAATCCTGGACCAATTTCACCCGGGACCCTACGCTACGATACCCCCTCCCCCCAAAAAAAATAACAATAATAATAATAATAATATAAATCATCCTGACCCCTTTTCCCACCGAAGGATGGGATATTTAAAAAAAAAATAATAATGATAACTAATAATAATGATAATGATGTCAGTTGCCATCCGAACATATTCTGGCTAATACATGATGGAAAAGTAGCATATATAAGCGAACATAAGAGTACACGTAAATAAATGATTATATAAAATTGCGTTAACATACAGATGGTAAATTTCTACTGTCGTGTCAGCATTAAAAAAAGTAACCTCCTTCCCCTATTATGCTTATTTAACATCCCATTATGCCTATTTAACATCCCATTATGCCTATATAACATCCTATTATGCCTATATAACATCCTATTATGCCTATATAACATCCCATTATGCATATTTAACATCCCCTTGATCTTTTTTTAACATCCCCTTGTGCATATTTAACATCTCTTATGCATATTTAACATCCCCTTGTGCATGTATAGGAACGTCCCTCATGTACAGAAGCCCAACCCTTACTCCCTCCACCTCTGCATAGTTAACATTTCTCCTGTGTGTGTGTGTGTGTGTGTGTGTGTGTGTTTCCTCATATCTTCCCTCACCTTCCTAGATTTCCTTCCAGTTTCAATTTTCCTGTTTTTTCTCTTTTCCTTTTTGGTTCACTGATTTTTCTGTTAGCTTCTTTCCTTCATTTCATCCTCTTTCCACTTCTTCCTTTCCAGATTTCTCGATATCCCACATTCTGATAACTTTTTTTCCCATCCCGTTTTCTCTTTCCCTTTCGTCCCTTTTTGCGCCCCCTTTCCTTTTCTGTCCTGTCTTTCCCTTTTTGTTTTTCCCCTTTTTTGGTCTTTTTCTGTTTTTTTCCTCTTTTTCTCCCTCTTTCTCTCTTTCCTCTTTCCCACGTTTGTTCTTATTTCGTCTTTATTTTCGATTCTTGTTTCTCTTCCCTTCTTCTGGTCTTCCCTTCTCTCTTTGTCCTCATCGCTTCCCTCCCTTTCCCTCTTCTTTCTCGTGGTCTTGGTCTGTCTCCTCTTTGTTGCTCCCCTTCTTCGTTTCTTCCCCTTCTCTGTACCCTTCCTTTCCACCTCTCTCCCTCCTCGCCTCTCCCTCCTCAAATCTTGGTTCTTACCCCATTCCACCCCTCCCCTTCCCTTGGTTCCCAGTCGTTTCCCCACCTCATCCTACCTTCCCCCTCCCCCACCCCATACCCATGTCTCACCCTACCCAAACCCTTCCCCTCTTCATTCTGTGCCATCTCCTTATCATCCACTTCCCCTATTCTCCCCAAATCTTCGTTGTTCAGCTCTTTACCTGCCTTTGATTTCCCCCCCTCCTCGTCTGTTTTCCTTTCCCTGTATCTATTTCCCCCCCTCCCTATCCCCCAATTATAACCCCCTCTCATTTTAGTGCCCCCTTCCTCTACAAATCTTGATCCTTCACCCCACCTTGGATCCTTCTCCCCATCTCATGTCTCATCTCTCTCCCTGCCCGTCCCCTTCACTCATTCCCTCCTCCACCCCTGTCCTTCCCTTCCACCCCTCCCCTTCCTCCCATCTTCCCTCCCCCTCCCCCTCACCAGGTGCAGTAGAAGCACACCCGATATCAGGATCACCCCTCAGTAATTCTCAATAAATTTCTCGTCCCTGGGGTGAGTTTGAGAGGAGGGAGGTTGAAGTATGTGGGGAGGAAGAAGTGAGGAAGCTGCTTGAATTGAGAGGGAGGTAGGGAGGGGATGGAGAGGAGAGGGAGGTAGAGAGAGAGAATTGGATGGAGAGGAGAGGAAAGTAGGGAGGGATAGAAGGATGGAAAGGAGGAGTCGTAGGGAGAGAGGGCGGGATGGAGAGGAAGGTGGGGTGAGAGAGAGTCAAGAGGGAAGTGGGAGAGATAGAGGGATGGAGAGGGAGGTAGGGAGAGAAGGTGGAAGAGGAAAGGAGGGAGAATTAGCGGGATGGAAGGAGAGGGATGGGGGAAAGATGTGGGGAGAGACAGTGTGATGGAGAGAGAGATTGGGGAAGGGAACAGAGGGGGATTGAGGAGAGGAAGGGGGTTTGAACTATGTGAGGAAGTGCTGTAGAGATGAGGAAATTACGGAAAGAGAGAGAGAGTACTGGAAGGAAGAGGAAGAGAGGGACAGTAAAAGATGTGGAAAGGAAGTGGGGAAGCTGTTTGTAGAAGGATGGAGAGAAAAATTGGGGAATAAAGGAAGTTGGTGCATGTAGGAGGATGCTGGAGGAAGGGGTGGGAGGGACATTTGGTTGGAGGAAGAAGTGAAGAGAGTTCTAACAGAAAGAGAGGGAGGAATGGAGAGTTGATGTGAGAATGGAATGAAATGGAGGAGGAAGAAGTGGGGAGCTGAGCAGGAAGAGGGGAATGGAGAGTTGATGTGAAAATGGAAGGGGGTGAAAGAGAATGAGGGGAAAAAACGAGGTGGAGACGTAAAGGGGTAGTTCTGTAAAAGGGTAATGAAGGAGAGGGAAGGAAAAATGACGAGGGAGTAGGGGAAGGTAGGAAAGAGCAAGAATAATGAACGGAGTTGATTGAAAATTGAAGGAAATGAAAGAGGCTGAAGGAAAGTGAAAGCCGGAGACGCAAAGGGGTAGCTACGCTGAAAGGGTAATGACGGAGAGGGGGAGAGGAAATGAAAAAATGACATTGGATTAGAGTAGGGTAAAGAGAGAGAAAGTGCTAAAGGAGAAGGTAAAGAGAAAGATGAAGGAAGAAGAAGAAGAAAGGGGAATTGAGGAAAATAAGAGGGGTGGAGAGGTAAAGAGGGAGTGCATGGAAATTGCAAAGGAGAGGGGAAAAAAATCGACCGGAGGGAGTAGAGGAAGAGATGGTGCTGGAGTTGGGGAAGGGGAAGATGGAAGAATGGGAAGGAGAGGATAAGAAAATGGAGGAAAACTGTGAGGGAAAGAGGAGGAGGAGGAAGGTATAAAGTGGGTACTAGAAAGGGGAAAGAGGAAAATGGAAGGAAAGTAGAAGAGAATGGAGGAAAATTGGAGGGAAAATAAGAATTAGTTCCGTGAAACTGTAATGGAGGAGAGGAAAAGAAAAATGGCCGAAGGAATGGAGGAAGTTGAACGGTAAAAAATGATGCAGGCGAGAGAGAATGCCAGGGCGAGTCTGAAGGGAGGTTGAAAATTGATGTCCTGATGTAGGTAATTGATGTTAGGGGCGAGGAAAGTTGAAAATTGATGTCAGGTGTGATTTACTGATGTTAGAAGTAAGGAGGTCGGAAGTTGATGTAGACAGTATAAGCTAGGAGTTTAGAATTTGATGTCACTGGTTTAAGTAATTGATACCAGGAGTTAGGATGTTGCCAGTGGTTTATGTAATTGATGCTAGGATGCCGGAAATTGATGTTAGTGTTTTAGTTAATTGATGTTAAGGTTAATGAGGTTGATGTTAGTGTTAATTGATGTTTGAGGTAGTTAGCTGCTTCAGCGATGCAGTGAAATTACTGAGTTTGAGCAATTAGAGAGAGAGAGAGAGGGGGAGGGAGAGAAAGAGAGAGAGGAAGAACGTACCGGTAATGGAGGAAGGAGAGAGAAGGGGAAGAGAATAAAAGAGAGAGGAAGGGAGAGTGAATAAAGAGAGGAGAGGAGAGGCAGGGAGAATAAAGAGATGAAAGAGGGAGGAGGAGTAAAAGAGAAGAGAAAGGACGAGGAAAGAGGCAGAGTGGAATGGACAAAAGAAGAGGTAGCCTATAGGGGGAAAGGGGAGGATGTAATGGAAAGACTGGAGAGTTGTGGTGATGAGGTGTGGTGACGTAGGGTGATGGCGCTGGTGGTGGTTGTGATGTTTGTAATGGTGGAGGGAGGTAGTGATGGCGATAGTGGTGTTGATGGAAGGTGGTGTTTATGTGTGTTGAAGGTAGTGATGTGGTGGTGGTGATGAAAGATGGTGTTTGTAGTGTTGAAGAGAGTGATGTAGTGGTGGTGGTGGTGGTAGTAGTGGTGTGGTGGTGAAGGGTATGTTGAAGATGTTGTGTTTGAGGTAGGGATGATGTGGTAGTGGCGGTGGTAGTAATGGTGTGGTGGTGAAGGGAGTGGTGAATATGTTGTTTGAGGTAGGGATGATGTGGTGGTGGTGGTGATGGAAGATGGTGATGGCGGTACGTGGTAGTGTGGTTGGCGGTGGAGGCAGTGAGTGGTGAGGCAGTGTGTATGTAAAATGAGGTAATGAATATAAGTGAAGGGAGACGGAGTGTAAATGGGAGGAGATGATGGAAGTGGCGAGTGGGACAGTGTAGATGGGTGATGTAAAGGCCTAGAGTGTGGCAGGCAGTGTTAGGGGTTGAGGTAGATAGGTGGGACAGATTATACTAGTAGCAGTGGTAGCAGTAGTAGTAGTAGTGGTGGAAGTACTAGTATTTGGAGTTAGTAAGGTGATAAAAGAGCGTAGGTGAAGGGGATGTTTGCTTCAGTTTTTCATACAATCTCATGACGATTTTATTCAACTTAGGATAGACTTGTGGAACTGGAGGAGTTAGGTAGAGCCAGGCTACACCGCTTCATTACAACACCTTTGAAGTTGGCTAAAATGATCTAACACCAACGAAGGTAAACAAAGGACATGAGGGAGTATGACGACCGAAGTGCAGAATCCGTGGAGGAAGAGGTCAGGTGTTAGGTTATAAGTGATGGGAGAGAATTGAATGGAAGGGCAAGAGATGGTGTGTGTGACAAGAGAGGGGGTGGTTGAGGGAGAGGGAGTGGCAGGGCGGTATAGGGAGGGGGGTAGATGAAGCGATGAATGAGAGATAGAAGGAGGTAGATAATAAAAGAGAGAAGTGATGGTAAGGTAGGAGGGGAGGAGGTGGGAGGGGGTTAAAGATGGTATAGTACCACACTAAATGAAATTCCCCTCCCCTCCCGCTCCCTCTTTCCCTTCCCCTTCCCCTTTCCCCTCCCTCTCCGCTCCCATATTTTCCTCTCCCCCTTCCCCATTTCTCCTCTTCTCATCTTTCCTCCCTCCCCCGTCTCCCCCTCTCCCCCGCGGGCCTCTCCACCACAGCACAATATTTTTTAGTACTTTTAATGAACCCGTGATTCACTACGCTTCCGGCCGTAATGAATTCAACTTTGTGTACTTCCGGTGGGTGCCTGTGTACTGGTGTGCTTGCGTCCTTTGTGTGTGTGTGTGTGTGTGTGTGTGTGTGTGTGTGTGTGAGATGCGTTTAGGTCTTTCTTCTTTATACGGAACTAGTCCTGCACACCTGCCACTTTCAGTCCCATCCCAGTGCAAGGATTGACTTAAGTGGTGTTAGCAGACTTTGTAAGGTTTTTGTTCATCATCTCTGCTTGTGATTGTTACCTCTGCTATTAAATGTTAGGATAGTTTGGGTTAGGATAAGATAGGATTGGGTAGGTTAGATTTGGTGAGATGAGGTTAGGATAGAGGAGGCTCTGGCTAGGAAAAGTTATGTAATTTATTTCGTATAGATTGCTTTTGGGTTAATATTAAACCTTTCCTCTCGAGTTTACATCCCCTCACTCCCTGTTTCCTTTTTCTCCACCTCCATTTTCCCTCTTTCCTCTCCTTTTCCGTCTCTCCTCTTTCCTCCCCTTTTTCCTTCCCGCCACTCTCATCTCTTTCTTGTTTTTCTTTCCCTCTTCTCCACTCTTTCCTTCCCTCCCCTCTCTTTTTCGTTCCCTCCTCCCACTCCCCTTTTCCATTCTCTTCCCTCACCCCCTCCTCCCACCTTCCCTCCTCTTTCTGTATTCCCCATTTCCTCTCCTCCCCCGACCCCCATTTGCTCCTCTCCCCATCCTCTCCTTTTTTTTTTTTTTTTTCTTTGCCTCAGTTTCCCCCCCCCCCTCTCTCTCTCTCTCTCTCTCTCACACACACACACACACACACACACACACACACACACACACACACACACACACACACACACACACACACACACACACACACACACACACACACAGCCAAAGATATCCAATGTTTGTAAGTTCATCCGTGTGTCTTTGTCAGCTGAAGGTCACTCTCTCCAATGAACGACCTAGCTGGGAGGGTGGTGGTGGTATTGGTAGTGGTGGTAGTAATGATGGTGGTAGGTCGCAGTAGTTGAGGTATAGTAATGGTGGTGGTGCCAGTGATGGCATTTTAGTTATTGTGGTGGCAGTAGCAGCGATAAGGTTGTAATAGTGGTAGGTGTGGTTGTAGCAGTGGTAGTAGTTATAGTATATGTGGTAGTAGTTCCATTGGCGGTGATGGGAATGGCAGTGGCTTTGTACTAATGGTAAGGGTAGTGGTAGCAGTGGTGAGGGTGGTGGTGGTGGTAGTAGTAGGAGTGGTGGTGGTGGTGGCTGGAGCAGCAGACAGCGGGGCAAGGTTGGCCTTCCAGCAGGTATTGATCCCGTCGCTACTGCCCACTTCCCTGCCACCCAGCGTACTCTCATCGTGCCCTGTCTCCCTGCCAGCCCTATATACCTTACCTTACCCTTCTTCACCTTGACCGTCATCACCTTACTCAGCATTGCTTATATTTACCTAGTCATGCTCTGCCATTGGGTGAACCCTGTCTTTCCACGCCCTGCCCTGCCCTTAGCATTGTGTCGTGGGTTGTGAACCTTGTTTGTACATGGGACCTTGTTTTAATCTGACCTTACTTTACCTTACCTTACCTTACCTTACCTTGCCTTAAATTACCCTTCCCTTGCTTTTTCCTCTCCTTCCGCTGCCATTACCTCTGTTGTGTATTTGCCTACTATGCTGTCTCCTTAGGATACCGTGTCTCACTATGCTGTATGGTGAAGCCTTGACCGTAAAATTACTCTCGCCATACCATGACCTGCCTCAACCACCCTCACCGTGCATTGTCCTCTCCGCTCTCTCCTCGCCCTGCTCGCTGCCAGTAACTCCAACCTAAACCTGACCTACATACACTCCACCACCCTAACCTAACTAGACATGACATACAGTACCCTACACGACACAAACCTAACTTGCCCTGTACTGTGTTCATATCTTAGCCTGACTAAAAGACCTAACCTAACCTGAGGTCTCTTGCCGTGCTCCATGCTAGTAACGCGAACCTAACCTGACCTGCACTGCACCGCATTGCCTTAACTTAACCTAACCTGACCTGACCCACACAACACGGCACGACACACTAACCTCAGCCTGTCTTAACCTTCACAAGCCTAACAACTTAACATTGCGAAACCTAGCCTAGCTCGGTTTACACATTACACTACACAACACAAGCTTGGCATGATCAGCCTACCTTTCCGTATGTTGATCTGGCCAGACCTAACCTTACGTTACGCAACATGACGATCCGTAATGTAACGCAAACATAATAAATAACCTTTTTTTTTATGCAAGAAAGAAGGAACCAAAGGCCAGGAGCCCGGAAACCGTTCCTTCCAAGAAAAACAAAAACAATACATCCTTACCCGGCGTAACTTGACTTCATCTGACCAACACTACCCAACCGGACCTGATATAACCTACCTTGTCTGACCTAATATAACCAAGCTTGCCCGACCCATCCTTACCTAACTTCTAACCAGACTTACTTCATCCTTCCCTGCCCTTCCCTCCCTGGCCTTCCACCACTCTAGTACATGCTAGCTATAGTTCTTGCCGGCTTGAGTTCACCTCTCCATCCCCGTGTGTTCTCGCCGACGCATGCACTCCACTGACCTCGCCTGCTGTCCTCTACCCTCCTCTCTATCCTCTACCCACCTCCTCTTTTCAGTGCTCTTTTCCTGTGCCAACTTGCTCTCTTCTGTACACACCTACTGCCCTTGTACTCTTGTGCTGATTTGCTCTTTTCTGTATACAACTATTTTTGTACTATTCTGTAATCACCTCGTCTTTTCTTTTTATTCAGTGCCTGCGTTCACTCTTACCCGCTTTTTCTGTAGGGATCCTGGCTTCTATGTACACCTTTTCTATGCTACTCTTACACCTACCTGGTTTTTAAAATATTTATTCTATACACCTGCTCTTTTTCCCTACCGATCTGCTCTTTTCCTGCATCGACCTTCTCTTTTATCTGCACCTCTTTTTGGACCCGCCACCTCTTTTCTCTGCATCTTTTCTGCACCGACCTTCTCTTTTCGTTGCTATCTATATAAGCTTTCTCTTTTTGTACTTATCTGTGCTCTTTTCTCATTCGCCCATCTCTCTTTCAATAGCACCTTCCCTCCCATCCCCTCGTATATATCCCCCCCATATTCCCTCCTCCTCCCCCTCCCATCCCCCTTACTCATCAGCTTCTGTGCCTCTTGTTCTTTTCTCCCATAGCCTTTGTAATGTGTCTTCTCCCAGTTACCCTCTCCCCCCTTCCCACCTTTCTCTCTCTCTCTCTTTCCAGTCTCTTTCTTCCTCTCCCTCCTTTCCCATCTTTGTCTCCTCTTTCCCTTCACTTTATTCCCCACCCCTCATTCTCCTCTCTCTCCCGTCACATTTCACTCATCCCTTTCCTTCCTATCCCTCACTCTCATCTTAGCCCCCTTTCCCCAACCCTTCCATTCCCGCTTTCCTTTCTCTACCCTCTCTCTTCCCTCCACTCGCTACTTGGCCACTTCTCCCCTCCCTCCCTTTCATGCCCCTCTCCCTTCGTGTCAGTCCCGTGCAACCCCCCCCCCCCCCTCTCTCTCTCTCTCCTTACTGCCGTTGTAAAATTCGTAACACCTCTTCCTAAGCTATTTATTCTGCACATTACACGCCAGTATCCTCTTGTATATTACTGATGCAGACTATATCCATATTAAAGCTACATAAATAACACCTAAGGACGTTATGCCGCAATATGCATGAAAAAATAAGAAGCCAAACAAATACAATAAATGCCACGAAGCCTCAAGTTTTACGTAATGACCCTCAAATACGTACCACAACATTTAAACGTGTTCATTCCTTCTGTTTACTTAAGTCTTCCCCGCATATTTCGTCGCCTTCCTTCCAATGCTAAGTCAGGTTCCTTTCAAATGGCCACACTGGTGGGATTATTTAGTGTTCTCCCTAACTCTCCGTCACTTATGGAGAAGTATGGAAGTTGAGAGGCAGACATTGTAATCAGTCCATCCTCTCTTTTGCCATTAGCTGCCAGAACCTGTTGATAAAGTGGGGGATGAGGGAGGACAAAGAGGATAGGAGAGTTGAGGAGAAGGAAGAGAAAAGAAATTTAGAGGAAAGAGAGAAAAGAGAAGATGAGGGCAGGTTACGTGGAGAGGAGATGTGGAGGAGAAAGAGACTAGAGAAAATGGGAGGTGAGGGTAGGCAAAGAGAAAGGAGAGAAGAGAGGAGGTGTAGAGGGAATAGAGATAAAAAAAAAGATGAGGGCAGGTTACGTGGAGAGGAGATGTGGAGGAGAGAGAGACTAGAGAAAATGGGAGGTGAGGGTAGGCAAAGAGAAAGGAGAGAAGAGAGGAGGTGTAGAGGGAATAGAGATAAAAAAAAAAATAAAAGACGAGAACAGACGTTTAAGCACGGGTATGTTAAGGGAGGAAAGAAGGAAGGAGGGAGGGAGAGAAGGCATTGACTAGAGGAGGAAGGGAGTGGACTGGAAGGAGGGAGGTAATGGACAGAAGAGGGAGGGATTGATGGAGTCTGAGTTGAGGGATAGATGGGAGGGAAGGAAAGGGGTAATGAGGTGCAAACGGAAAAGATGGAAGATATGACAAGATACAATGAGGAAAATGATTGAGGGAGGGTGGACTGAAGCAGATGTTTACAGGAGAGTTGTGAAAGAGGAAAACTGAACAGCTAAATGGTAAGGCTTACTGAAGAGAAATGGCAGGAAGTCAGATTAGTGTACGTAATATACCTCCTCAGCAAGAGCATGGATGTACAGTATATGTATGTATGTATGTGTTTATGTATTGTTATTATTATTATTATTTCTCTTGCTACCGACGTACGTATGTTTTTTGTGTTTTTTTTTAATTAGATTATTGAAGGCAAATACTTATGGATGGATAGTGTTTACTGTACCACATGTGTATGTGTTAGGTGGGGGTGCACACCATCCACTCACTTGATGTAGTACTACCTTAAGATGATAGACTGAGAAGCCAAATGGTTTCTTGTAATCCCGGAAATCAGTTACTATGTTGTATGATGAATGTACAGTAAGGCAGTGCAACCAGATGCTGCCGACAAAGTTTTATATTTTGAGGGGTGTTTGGAGTTTATTGCTCTGTCTCATACAGGGACAAGTGAGGCTGATCATCCATGCCGTAAGTGTTGGGACTGAGCAGCCTAGACCCACAACTGTACACTCCTGACGGGGCAGAAAAGATGCTGGATACATTGTTCTTTTTATTATTACTGTATTAGTATTATTTGTTATTATTATGATGAACGCTTAATTATCTGTCGTTGCAATATCTGGCCGAACGCAATATCCGGCACTGCTGGCTCGGCTCAGTTAAAGCTATATCTGGTGTAATCATGCAATATGCAGCTCTGAAACGGGAAATAACCGGCGGTTCTATGCAATATCTGGCGTTGAGTTGTATCTACCGGCTTGTAAACAGTAGCCAACCAGTCCTGTATTATATATACTGTACTGTATTACAGTACTGTATTGTATTTTATCATTACTTTATTTTATGCTTAATTTTCATCTTTTACTCTTGGGAAGTTTTTAGGATAGAAGTTCCAGACGGATAATAATGCAATATCCAGCTCGACGCTGAATATTGAGCCAATGGGGGGTACTATGCAATATCTGGCATTCTACTTTAACTGGCATAGAGCTTGGCTGAATAAAGTCAGATAATTGAGAGCTTACCGTATTATTATTATTATTATTATTATTATTATTATTATTATTATTATAAGCAACGTTGGGTCTGGTTAGTACTTGGATGGGTGACCGCCTGGGAACACCAGATGCTGTTGGCATCCCTACGTGTCAAGTGGGGTTGGTGGAGGATTAGTGCCCCTCCCTGTAAAACAATTAACTCTAAGCCCTTGGCCACCCCGTTTGGGATACATGGTGTCTGGCAATGAATGAATGAATTATTATTATTATTATTCCTTCATACCTTCATTCATGCATTCGTTCATCATCTAATCCAGTGTTACCCCTTGAGGAGCATAGGAGCTTGGAGCTAGGCAAGTTGGTCTTGACATTTAAGATGAATGACCAGCCTCACCCATCCCTGAGTGGCATTACAGAGCAATAAACCCCAACCTCACTTTGGACATAAACCTGCACCGGCTCAATCCAATTGGAGCACCTTAATTACCCACTAAACCACCAGGCATAATTTGGTGTTATGGTTACCACTCAGCACAGTAAATGGTGTCCTGGTGCACAGAAACCCATTTGGCTTGTCAGTGTTGAGTCACCTGTATACAGAAGGAAGAGGAAAGAATGAAGGAAAGAAAGAAGAGGAAGGAAAGGAAAGTAGGAAGGAAGAGAGGAAAGGGCAGGCTCTTGAGAGCGGATGGTCAGTGCTTTCACCTATCACTAATTATTATTTATTATTATTATTATTATTGCAGTAATTAATTAATTTTCCCCCCTGCCCCATGCTGTGATGCTGATACACTTGGTAATGGTGGTTTTCTTTGTTTGCAGGGCAGCAGCAGGTGGGGGAGCAGGAGCTGGCCACCAAGATGCTGCAGATCCAGAGTAAACGCTTCTACATTGATGTCAAGCAGAACAGACGGGGCCGCTTCATGAAAGTGGCCGAGGTTAGTTCTCGCTTAGTACTGGTAATTCACTATAGAGATCCCTAACCTCTTTGTTAGGTTCATAGCCAGGTGTAGTTAGGTTAGAGAGTTGATTTGATTACTAAACAAGGAGGCTCATAATTTATAATTAAGGCTCAGTTGAATTTCTTGCCACCACAACTTGGTATTCAGATAGTAAAAGTGGCCCATTTCCCTTGGATGAAACAGATTAGTTAAAGATTTCTCCCCTCGTGCATCATTGAACTCAACTTTAACACCTTCACCACGATGATGTACAGTGGGATTCTCTCTCAGTCCAGTTATCTATCTGTCTGTTGCCAGATGCCTGAATCCCATAAGGGATGGCCACAAACAAATCACCTCCATGTCACGCTGTCCTCTGCCATTTCACTGCCCTCCTCCCAGCTCACACCCCCCTCACTCATATACCTCTCCATTCCATCACTCCATCTCATCCTCGGTCTCCCCCTCCCTCTCCCCCCTCCACCACACACACATACACTATCCTCACCAGTCTCTTGCTCTCCATCTTCTTCCCATGGCCAAACCACCTCATAGTGTATTCCTCCTAACACTTTCTATCACATTCACATTGACACCACAACACTCCTTCACTTCCAGATTAGTCAGTCTGTCTCTCCATGTAACTCCAGATGCTCCTCTCAGATAACTCATTTCCACTGCTCTCATTCTTGACTTGCATCCTTTCAACAACGTCCAAGCTTCACGTCCATATGTTAGAGTTGGTGGTCACAATACTATCATGCGTTGGCTTTTTTACTTCCATGCTCACTTTCCAATTTCTTATTACTGCTTTCAAAGTACCAGCAAGCATTCTTCCTTTTTGTATGCTTTCAAGTATTTCATCCTTCAAACTTTCATTCATACTCATCTCATTACCCACATACTTAAATGCACTCACATTTTCCATTTCCTCATCATCCAACCTTGCTGTACATTCAGTGACTATATTTCTCTCGAAGACCTTAAGTTGACTCTTCCCGTCATTCACCTTTAGATTCGATTTTATACACATACTCCCAAACTTATTCACCAAGCCTTCCAGTTCCCCTTCGTCCTCACTTAACAACACAGTGTCATCAGCAAACAACAGAACAGGAAGTTTCCAAACACAGCTCTCTCTCATTAGGGCTGCTCCAGCATCCACTGCCCTGTCTTATATCTCTTTTATAACCCATCCATATACAGATTAACCAGCCATGGAGACATGACTCATCCCTGTTTCAGTCCAACATTCAGAGAGGGAAAGTCACTGAGTTCACTATCCACACGCACTGCAGCGTTAGCACCCTCATGCATTCTCCTCACGGCATTCAGCAATTATTTTATTAATATTTTCCACATTCCTTTTCTATCCACTTTGTCATATGCTTTCTCCATTTAATAGTGTTCTAACTTCCACCAGATGGTGCCTTTTCTTCTGTCAACCTATGTGTGCTCCAGAATACTGTTCATCTCTCCTCTTCCTCTCCCTGAAGTGCTTTCTCTAACCTCTCCTTCAGCACTTAAATTTTACAGCTGCTTTCTGTTTATAATTCTTCATTTCCTTAGTACAGTGGTGTCCAGTATTTTGGTAATATTGGCTGGATTTGGTTCAGAGTGATGAATAGAAGAGGTGAGTGTGAGAAAAAAACACAGAAGTATCTTCAAATTTATTATTCATTTAATATTTTGGACTAAGGATACATAGAGATTCATTGTCCACCACACAGTCCATCTGAGGATGATCTCTGTGTAGTCTACAGTGTTAGAAAAATATACATGAGCTCAACAGCACATAATCTCTTTCGTGTGTCATCCTTCCCAGCCAGTTTAAAGGTAAATGTTCTCCATTGTGTTCCTTATTGACCCAAGCTTTTGCCCTCAGATTGGTGCTGATGGAAGGAGAAACCAGGTGTTCCTTGCCCTTTCCACTGCGGCAGAGTTCAGGGATCACCTATCACTATTTAGCGATTTCTACGCCAACTTAGGTAAAATTATCTCTCGTATGGGTGATCATAACCTTCCTCATGATAAATAAACAGTGGTTGATACTGAGTAGACATTGAACATGTATTTAATTTAGTTGTATACCCTAGTTTTTAGTTAGACATACTAATGATCTTTTAAAGGAATTTAATAATTCTGAATGTTGTGTAACAGCCATAAAGAATATTGATTTTGGCTGTAGGGGAGCATGAATATTAATGTAGGCAGGGTTAAGCTTAAACCATTTCCACTGCAGTAGATGAGTGATAGGACTGCACCTGAAGTATCCTGTTTGATGTGATTTTGTCTTGGATGTATGAGGTGTGACATGAATGAAAATATTAAGGATTTTAGTTTGGCTTTGCTGTTGTGTAATCAGACAACTAATAATGTACCTGTACAGTAGCAGTTTTTCATGAAGTTCAGTTTGAATTGGACATGATGTCCTCACTTCATTCCATTGCAGCTCACATTCCCTGATGTATTAGTTTACTGACACAGGTGCTTTTTGAAAAATTATTGTTCTAATTTTTCTTAAGTAATGCTGTAATGCCTTATTTTACAAATTTTTTTTTACCTGTATTACCCAAAATTATACACCTTAGTGGTGAGCTGAATTATACACCGTAGTTGTAATCAATCACATGAACCAAGACAAGTGTAATTTGTATGGTGCATGGAAGCAGTACATTGCTGGCTAGCTACTGGTGGTGGTGTGAGTTGTCTTGATGGTACGCAACATCCCCATATCTTACTGTCAGTTTGTTATAGGTTTTATTAAATTGGTTATAAACTGTACAGTATCTTGACTCTACACAGTTACTTAGGTACAGTAATAGCTACCATGTAGGTTTAGTTAGTGTGGGTTGGTTGGAGAGAGAGAGAGAGGCAGGGTCATTTAGCATTCAGTTCTGTTAAGCTGATGACATAACATTTACTGCTGTGCAGTATGAGAATTTCATGTACTGTAGTTAACCGTGGCTGTGAAAGAAATAGAATACGGATAGTGCAGGTCTGTGTAGCCATAGCAAATTTTGTATGAATGTAGTAAGGATGGTACGTGGTGGAGCATTTTGATTGCAAGGTATCGGTTCAAGTCCTTCTGTGATTAGGGTGCTAGAGATGCAGTCTGTAATGTGATGTACTGTAATTTGATTACCAGTAGGTATAACAAGGAAGAATCGATCAGTTTATTAAAATAAGTATAACTGCTACATGAATATGAAAGCAAGGGTAATAATGACAATAATTTTACCATACATTATTGAGACTCCCTGTTTGTAAAACTTTGGTTTGTTTCATATGGTTGATCAATTTTTTTTTTTTTTTTTTTTTTTTTTAATATCTTATTTACAGGAGAATGCAAAATGTTTTCTATATCAAATGTTTCAAGTCCAATAAGAAATGATTCAGAAGATAGACAGTGTACCTGTATCTGTGTATCCGAAGAAAGGTGATGTTAACAGTGTTGAGAAGAGTTGTACAAAAGAGGGGATGTAACTAAAATAATGTTCTTTCCTCTTTGATTCATACCATATTATAAAAGGTAATGCAGGCACAGATTTTATTAATTGTAATGGGTAAGTTGATCTTTGAGAGTCATATTTACACTGGTTTTTCTTAATTTTAGATACTGTATTGTAATTTTTTCAGCAAATTCTTTTCAACTTTGGAAGTTTGATATACAGATTACATTATGGTGTTACAGATAAACAGTAAATGAACATATATAGTCCCTCTGCTAATGTGAATTAGGATATCTTAGATCCAACTTAACGCACAGGCCTCAGAATATCCTGCATCGTCAATAATGTGCTGCATCCAGACTATGGTAACCATATGATGATATTTGCCTTTCCCGTATGCTGCTGTCATGTTAACTAGTTTCAGCAGCTGTGGGAGTTTGATCATAAATCAGTCTCACATGTGTTTGTTGTATTTGCTGGCTGTGTGCCCATTAACCAGCATCACTCGTGTGGAGATATTACGCAAGATCATGGCTGGTGTTAACAAGCAACCACTACCACTGTGTGCTAGTAAAGCCAAGTTTATGTAGCTTGCCATGTGAGGTTGTAAAAAATATTCTTTTCATAACTAAAAATAGGGAGTTTTTAAATTCTTGGCCAAAGTTTTTTCTCTTAAGCTTCATGAAGAATATTTTTGGAAAAGTGGAATCATTTTTCAAAGTTTACATGATCTTCAGGTATGTTACCTGCAAAAACTAATATGTATGTTTGGTCTGGTAACCAGGAAGGCCTTCTCAGTTGGGGGGGAGGGAGAGTTGAAAGAAATGGAGAGTCAACACAAGAGCCAGCCAGCAGAAAGATAGGCTCGGGTAGGTTGACGTAGAAAGTAGAGAGGAGCAAGAATGGTAGCCTAGATGGGATGATAGGGAGAAGTAGGAGGTTGAGATGTTAGGGAGAAGCAGGGAGATGGATGGGATGGTAGGGAGAAGTAGGGAGGTTGATTGAATGGTAGGGAGGAGTAGGGAGATGGATGGGATGGTAGGAGGAAGTAAGGAGGTTGATGGGATGGTAGGAGGAAGTACTGAAGTTGATGGGAGTGTAAGGGGGTGGAGTGCAGTTGCCAGAATGGTAGGAGGAAATAGTAAGGTGACAGGTATAGAGAGTGAGGATTGTAGAGTGTTGACCAGGCACCTAACTGGACAGTTCCGCGGGCAGGTCCCCCCAACCCTGACACGTTGCCGGAGGATGGGAAGCTCAAGTCTGAGACTATGGTCAAGGACAATCGCCGCTACTACCTGGACCTCAAAGAGAACTCCAGAGGACGCTTTCTTAGGGTAAGATGATTGACACCATTTTCTTATACTGTACTGTGGACCTTGTTTGTTTGGAAAGTTATGCCTGTGAGGTGGAGTCAAGATTTTGGAAGCTTGAATGGCGAGTGAATGATGGTGTGGTCCATTTAATTAGGCATGCTGTATGGGTCTCTTGCTCTCTGCCCCTACCTCATCTTTTAATGGGGGAGGGGGTCAAAATAATGGTGATATTTGTGATTTTATGATAACTTTATCTTTACAGATGTACATTGTATAATATGATACAGTAATCTAGATGTTCATATTAGTTACTGTTTTGGTCAGCTTATCAGTTGGATTTACTTTATAATGTACATATAACTTTTTATTTTTCTCTCTGTAACTGTGGGGACGCACACCATCCACACACTCGATGTAGTGCTGCTTTGGGTGTCTGCCCTTTCCTCGTTTCCTTCCATCCTCTTCTGTCTCTCTTTCCTTCATTCTTTCTTCTTCCTTCTGCCTACAGGTGGCTCTACACTCCTCGTTCTGTCTTTTTTTCCCTCATTTTCTTCTTCCTTCTGCCTATGGGTGACTGTACACTGAGTTTGTGCCAATATGGTTTCCTGTACACCAGGAAACCATTTACTATGCTGGGTGGTAACCGTATAACCAAATTATGGCGCCTTGTGGTTTAGTGTGTAATTAAGGCACTCCAGTTGGATTGAGCCATTGTAGGTTTATATCCATGGGGTGGTTGGGGTTGATTGGTCATGTATTGCCACAGGGATGAGTGAGGCTGGTTACTCTCATCTTAAATGTCAGGACCAACTTGCCCGGCCCTGTGCTCCTACGCTCCTCATGGAGCAACATGGGATTGGATGATTGATGGATGGATGGAGCTGTTAGTGGATGACATTCTACGGAAGTCATTGAAGATATACTTCAAGATAGTTTAGTGGTAGAATACTGAAGTCCAAGTACAACTATGCTTTATTATTTTTTAAGAGTTAGTATTAATTTAAAGAGGAGACTCATAGTGAATGGGTTTCAAGGATTGTAAGTATAGATGCCTGTAAGAGTAATTAAAATTAATGTCTTGTACACCATCCACTCACTCGATGTAGTGCTGCTGTCAGGTGTCTGCCCTTTCCTCTCCTCCATCCTTCTTTCCTTCCATCCTTGTCTGTCTTCCTTTCCTTCATTCTTTCCTTGTCCTTCTGC
Organism: Coenobita brevimanus; assembly: GCF_032717465.1. NCBI lineage: Eukaryota > Metazoa > Arthropoda > Malacostraca > Decapoda > Coenobitidae > Coenobita > Coenobita brevimanus. The sequence continues at coordinate 1,336,402 of NC_137040.1, forward strand.
CTATGGGTAACTTTACACTCCCTCTTCTGTCTTTCTTTCCTTCATTGTTTCCTCTTCCTTCTGCCTGTGGGTGACTCTACACTGAGTGACAAGCCAAATGGTTTCCTGTACACCAGGAAACCATTTACTATGCTGGGTGGTAACCATATAACCAAATTTTGGCACCTGGTGGTCTAGTGGCTAATTATTGCGCTCCAATTGGACGGAGCCAGTGAAGGTTTATATCCAAGGGGTGGTTGGGGTTGATTGCTCATGTAATGCCACTCTGGGATGAGAGAGGCTGGTCACTCTCATCTTAAATGTCAGGATCAACTGCTTAGCCCCGGGCTCCTATGCTCCTCATGGGGCAATGTAGGATTGGCTGATGATTATGATAGCATTTCACATATTATACATTGTTGTAAAACGTTACCCATGGTATTCTAGCCTTTTACGGTATGATCTTCACTCCAATACCACATGTTTTGCTCTCGGTTGCCATTTCATTTCCTGTTATTTCTTGCATCCTCCACCCTTCCCTTATTAAATCCATTGTCTGATATTATATTTATGGATTTAAGTCCATTGTTTTTTATTAACTCTAACTAAATGGATATAAGTTGAATATATGTGACTAACTTTTAGTAAATGGATGATAAATCTAGTTTGCTAGTCACTGTTGATGGTCTTCATACATTACTGTTCTTATCATACTTGTAGATATTGCCCACTCCATTTTTATTGGGAAGGGGGTTTAGGATGGTAATGCTTAATACTTCCTTCATTCTGATATCCTCTGTCTTGCCACATCCATCCATTCTTTCCTGGAGGGGGTGGCCTTGAATAAGTAACCTCCTTGTTGCCCTGTCCTCAGTCATCAGGCTTCCTCCTCCACCTAACACTAATTTAAATACCTTTCCACCTTGATGTACAGTGAATATTGCCTGTATTGTTAAACATCATGGTCTCAATGCTGTTTCTATCCCTACAGGTATCACAAACAATAGCGCGAGGAGGGCCGAGGTGCCAGATAGCCATCCCAGCGCAGGGCATGATAGAGTTCCGGGATGCTCTACAGGAGCTGCTTGATGAATTTGGTACAGATGATGGTGGTTATAAGGGGGAGCTGCCTGAGGGGCGACATATGCGGGTAGAGAACAAAAACTTCTACTTTGACATTGGACAGAACAATCGAGGGATCTACATGCGCATTTCTGAGGTTAGTAATGCTGGTGTTATACTTATTCAGTAAATGTCTTTATGCACCCTGTATTGGTGTATTCTTGGTCAAGAAAGGAATTTTTCATGCACAGAGTGATCAGAGGTCACTCTCATCAGAAATGTCAGGACCAACTTGCTTATCCCCGAGCTCCTACGCTCCTCATGGGGCAACGTAAGATTGGATGATGGATGGATGGCTGTTTCTGTATGTAGTTGCAAATGCCTTGTACCATCTCCTCCATCTCCATGGAAAGGTGGTTTGACTAATTAGTATCTTCAAGAATAAACCTCAAATATATTATAAGGCTTGGTGATTAAAACTGAACTTCAAGAGAGAAGTACAAGTTCAGAACATAAAATTTGATTAATATAAATATAATCTTTATAGAAGGTGCTATATTTGCCAAGTGGATGTGGCAGCAGATGGAGGAGATGGAACGCATGTATAAGATATTCAAAGAAATAAAAGTGCAGCATGTGAGGTAGTGTGTGGGGTGAAGAGAAGGGAGTGTAAGTGACAGCATGGTGAAATTAAGAGGTGGAACAAGCTGCGGCAAAGAAAGCATAGTGACTGGATGGGAAATAGAGGAGCTTAGGATGTTGAGAGATAGAAAAGAGAGTTATATGTAGAGAAGAGGTGAGAGGTGAAATGACTAATGAAAGAGAGTAATAATAGGGAGGATGGGGAATTTGGAAGAGATGTGGGTATAAATTGGAGGGGATATATGAAACTGTTTTGGAAAGAGGTCAAGAAGGTAAGACCAGGTGATAAGGGAAGCAGTAGAGGAGTGAAAGATATAAATAGCAGAAAGTTGAAGAAGGGAGTAAAAATGAGCAGGTGGAGGAGTTGTTGAATATAGTGAATGAAAGTAGTGCAAATATGAGTGGTTGGGAAATGGCTGGAAGAAGAGGTGAGCAGGGGGAAAGAGACCAGTTGTATGGATTTATTTGAACTATTGAAGAAAGTTGAAATATGGAAAGCCCTAGTAATTGCTGGAGTGTGTGTGGCGAATTGTAGAAACACTGGGGGAGAGTTAGTGATAGAAGGATATGGAAGGTGTGCAGATTGGCCGGTGAGGAAGGTAGGGTCCTGGAGGACTGGAAATTTGGTATAATTATTCCCCTGTACAAAGTAAAAGGCAAAAGAGAAGTGTAAGGCAGTCATAAGGGTATTTGTCTTCTCATTGTAATGGGAAAAATATTGTGGTAGGATACTTATCGATAGGTAAGTGGCGGCCAGTGAAACACGCACAGACACCAAGCTTGATGTGGACCTGCTGTGACATACAAGGTATGCCCATGTGAATTTCAGCTCTGCCACTCAGCGGTATGACATGTAGAGGGTTCCCAATGTATGGTAAAAAATTGGGCACAAAAGTGCGTGTGGCTTGCTTGCAACACACTGCAAACAATTATAATTTACACCGTTGTTGTTAGCAATTTTTTTTCTGCGTCCTTTGAAGTATGGCACATCAAAGTCCAAGGGGGTTAGATGTGGGCAGACACACACAGGCAGTGCTTATTTACATGTTTATTATTGATGTTGATGATGGTGCAGAAGCTAGTTCGTTCTGAGAGTCAGCAAAGATTGAGAGAAATTTATAGAGGTTTCTTACTATTGATGAGAGAGAGGGAGGGGAGGGGTGTTGTATGTACAGTATGCTTCCTGCACAGGAATTGCAGTGCTGTTTGGTGGTGAAAGGTGGGCAGCAGTTAAGTGTGAAATTGTTCACTGATATAAGTGCACCAAAATGAGTGGTTTGTAATGTGCATTAAAAATTTGCCTGGTTGTTTTGTAGGCAAAGAGAATGTGTGAGTAACTGAATGAAATGCAATACCTAACTGAACTTAGAAAGGAGAGATTACCTGTGGAGAGAGAAATGAAAACAAGGGTCACATTTTTGTTAGGGAATCAATGGGATAATAAAAACTTGAATAGGGATGTTGCAGGAGACTACAACTTTGACAATAGGCATCAGGTGAAAACATAGAACACTGCTTTTAACGGTGTTTATATACCAGCTATGTAATGTAAATGGAAGGAGCTTGAGTTTTGTGGGTATTGCATGACTGTAGGAACAGAAGCAAGAATATCAGTGTTCTCCGTTTAACAAAAAGTCAGGTGTATTAATATATCATTTACAATGTTTTGAATTTGACATTAATTCCATTGCTCATTAAAATTATATGTATTATCCACTTGTTATATATGATCATTTCACCAATAATGTCAGTAGTATTGTATGAAGATTGTCCTGCTTTCTCTGAGCTAATTGCCGCACTAAGATTGGTCATATGTACTCATAATAAAAATTACAGTACAGTTTTGGTAGCTGAGAAAATTGATGTTTTTCATGGTAAAAAAGTTTGTCTGGCCACGTACTTTTGTCTGTCAGATGTTCATGTGCGGTTTATGGGATTCGAAAAAACTATACATAAGCAAAGTACTGTATGCATATCTGACTTCTGTAGACAGTGGCTTATATATGTTGTTATTGTTGCAGGTCAAGACCAACTTTAGGACAGCCATCACCATCCCAGAGAAATCTTGGTCACGGTTTCGGGACATTTTTGCCGATTATGTAGAGAAAATGAAGGACGGTGGTGAGAAGGGTCCGAGTGAGAGTAATAAATGAGTGGAGTGGCCGTGCTAGGTTCAGTGAAGCTCGACTGGTGCCGGGCAGGAGTGGGGACGGTGGTTTTGTTGTTGTGGCATCCGCCCCGCCCAGAACCCTGTTAGCTGGCTCACATTCATGCCACAGACTGCCAATCTTCTCCCAGTCGAAACTTGTATAAAGTGTAAAGAGAAGTCTATAACCAGAGTCGTTTATTGTATAGCTTATGAACAACTTCAGATGCCAGTGAGAACAGGAAATCTGGAACTTCTGATGTCAGAAGGAAGAAGCAAATGTCCTTGGTAGACTTCCACAAACATAGAAAACTGATTTATAGGCGATTAAATGTAAGTGATACACATAAAGCTAGGACTGAGCGCGAGCGGCACCGACGGTGGGGCGTAGACCGGCCGCCGCCCGAGTGTGTAGCATTTATACAAGACTCACTGTGATAGTGCGTCGTGCGGCCCCACCCGCCAGCCTGCCCGGACGCTAGTGTGGACCGCGCCGGGCCATGCGGCCAGTGCAGTGTGGTGGAGCTACGCCTTGGAGTGGTGCCGCCGTCCCGCTGCGGACTGACCTCACCTGCCACTGCCACCAGTTGTCATGTTGTCTTTCATTGCCACTACCCAACCTAGAAGCCAACGTGCACCAGCAGGAGCAGAGCAGCAGTGTGGGACGGGGGTGGAGGGGCCGCCCGCCAGCCCGCCCTCGACCCACCTCACACACGCCAGATAAGGACCGTACTTGGCAGCGCGGCAGCGGCAGTACCGTCCTGTCCCCGCGCTGACCTGCCTTGCTGGACCCCGCGCCCCAACGCCCCGGTCCCGCCCCGCCCACTGTCCCCCCTTTGGCCTCCCACCTGCTGGGGAAAGTACCATGGCGGCCCTAGAAAAAGGCAGCATCACAGCTACCACTACCAGCACCACCGCCGGTGCCTCGTGGGACCAAGGGGCCGGGGGAACAGTGCCGGGGCTCAGGCTCCCCACCATCAAAATTAAGACTTGCCCTGTTTCCCCCTCCCCTCACCTCCCTCTCCCTTTTGTCTACGAAGACTGAAACCTCAAGTCAGGACACATCACACTTTGTTTACTTTGTAACATGATTTGCTATAGATAGACTTAATCAATAGGTGAATTATCTTGCCGTAGCATCCTGTCATGCTTCTCCGGAGTGCAGTGTTCAGCGCAAGTGGTGGACCATTACGCTTCAAGAAACATTAGTGTTGGACCACAAATTTTTAACTTGAAATAGTCCCCCCATAAGCCCTCCCTCACCCTAGAAAGCATCCCCCTTCTTGCCCCTGTGTCTCTTGCTATCATGACTGTTGTTGCGGACCTGAGGAGAGGATCACTTAGTGGGCGCATTCTGAGGGAGCACGACAGGAGGGCGGGCAAGCATGATTGACACAGCTTTAATAGATAACAAGAACTAGGGGGAAAAGTGAAAAATAAAAAAACAAAAAAAAAAATGGGGGAGTTTACATTAATTGATACTGAGACAGACCTTTTTTTGTGAAAAAAATTTTATGTAACTAATCATGTTATTTATATGAATGATCACACTTTCTTACATAAAACAAAACTTGTAAAAACTGTTTGGTCGGGTGTTTGGTCGTGTGCACCATCGAGCATGTAGTATAGTGTGTTGCTCCGGCCCGACTCTCTCACCCTCGCCATAACTGTTTACATCTCCTTTGGCTGCCATTGCCACATCTTCTGTTATGCCATAGCACTGTGGCAACCTAGGGGCTGGCCTGATGTCTTACCCCACTGTGTGCTTTAGTTTATTTAATTTCTTGAGGTACTCTGTTACCTGTGCTGTCATGGTGATTTTTAGTTGTCAGATGAAGAATGTGTAGCTGGTAGTTAGTGTACTAGGTACTGCAAAAGTAAGGTTTGTTTTATTTTGATACTGATTTTCCAGCAGGTGTGTTAGATTGAGGCAAAGCAAGGCAGACCAAGGCGAGGAGGTAGAGTGGTTGTGGACGGGGCAGGGCAGGGCATGGAAGGGCAGGTCAGGTCGGGCTGCTGGCTTCTCATGGGTTTTACACTTTGGTATATTTGTTTTGATTGGTGAGTTTGAGTGTTATTGTGGGCAGAGTCCCCCCTGCTGCCCCCAGAACCACTGCTAGGGCACGGAACCAGATGGTTTCTTGGGCAAGATGCAGGAAATTTCCTGTGTATGGAATGGTTATATTTATGATCGTATTTGTTAATTGATTAATCATGGACTGTGTATGGAGGATTTGTTTTATATGATATATATATGTATATTATTTATGTATGTATGTTCACATGTGTACATATATACATACACAAATACATATATATATATGCATATATATACAATGTGCACTTGTTTCTTAATTTGTTTTGGTGATAGCTTTAGTGGTAGGAGAGTGCTGCGTGGAGCCGAGAGGGCATTGCCACCCTGCCCAGCACATCATGCCTCTGCTGGAGCCACCTTCCCATACCAACTTTCCAGACTTAAGGCTAAATTTTTCTTATCAGTTTTTGGTGTGCTGTATGTAATGGAATTTTTCTAATCCAAAAATTTGTAGAAAAATGTGGTTTGGACGTTTTCTATTGGCAGACGGTGGGAGACTAAGATGAGGTGTGGAATGTCAAACCCATTGGTGAGGAGAGGGCCAGGCTGGTGGTGGTTTGCGGAGCCTCCCCTCTATTAGTTTCGTACTGGGGAGAGAAGGAATGTTGGTTACGTTTATTTAACAAGGGCACTGGCATTGTCATTGGTTTATTGAGGGGCCTGGTGACCACTAGTTGGTGAACTAAATAGTTGCTAGCTGGTGGTGAAAGTCACTAGCTGCATAGTCTCATCACTGCCAGGTGGTGCTACTAATGATAGTCACCAGTTGGGAATTTTTGTCTAAACAGTTGCTATCTGGTGATTCAGCTGTCACTAGCTATTAAATTGGTTGCTGAATATCCAAATTCTGATATACCAGTAGCCATGTAGCAATCCCAGTTTACTTTATGCATCAATAGATCAGCCTTGACAGGTGTAGAGAATTCCTAGCTAAAGTGTGTAGAAATTCAAGTGGCACAGTTTATTTTGCAGCACTAGTACAGTATTTTCAAGTGACTTGGGATAGTTGAAGCAATACTTGCAGTTCAGCAAGTTTAAATGTTACCCAAATACCACCTTTAACTGAATGGGCCTGATTAATTGTATAGATCGCTAGTTGCGAACCTAACTAGCAGGCCAAGAAGGGAGTAGGGGCCCCCTCTGCCAGCTGCCGCCACGCTAGGTCACCTCTCTCCGCCAGTACTCTGTGTGTCCGTGTCTGTGAGCTCCGTGTTCGAAAGCATCCCCCCTCGAGTAGGATTAAGAAAATACTAAAAAAATATATATATAAAATAAATAAAAAAAAAACTTACTTTCTGAATCTGTGTTACCAAACAGTGATGAACTTCAAGTAATGAGCCTTCATTGTTTGTTATTATTTCCCCCACCCCCCTACCCTCCCCTTCAAGCCGATTCACTGCCATTTTTTGTCGTGTGTGGAAGGAGCGGTGAAGGAACTCGGTGGAGCAGTTAAGGAGGCAGTCATGAGTGTCATTTTCACTTTTTTTATGGGTGTCTTCTAGAAGATTTTATTTCCATTTTCTGTTTTTGTAAATTTTTGGATAACTACCAATTTTTTTTTAGGCTGATTTTCTTCGGGGATTTACCCGAACTTGTTTGCGGGATTGGATTATGTTTTTTTTTTCGGTTGCTGCTTGACAAGTATGGTTTCAACAGGAATGATTAAAAATTTGCCTATTCAATTTCTTTCAGAGTTTGTCATATCTCTTGGTAGGAGTTGCAGGTTTGCTATTGATTTTCTATTTTGAATATATAGGATTCAATATTCATTAGAACACAGCAGTTATACAGTGATTAATTTAGTTGCTTTGCATCTTTCAAGTCGATCATCATGTTACACCTTTTGCACTTTTGTCAGTTTCTTACAAAGGAGGAAGATCAAAAGTGGATCTTGCTGTGTTGTTGTTGCCCTCTGAGCCTCCCTGTGTCTTGAGAAGTTCTGGTTTACATTGTCTCTCTTGTTAGAACTAAATTTAATGCAGTACATCATTTTCAAAAATCTCGTGGCACTGGAAAAAAAAAAAAAAAATTGGGTACTCCTGTAAGATTTTATCCTTTGTGAACACTGATTAAAAAGAGAAATTGTTTATGAAGTCGACTCATGTTTAGTTTATATGAAAATTTTTATTACAGATTGAAAATGCATCTTGTAAATCTTAAATTTGTTCAGGTAACTTCCTAATCAAACCCAAGATTCATGTTAACAGACCTAATAATTTTCAATACACTTACTAGCGATCAAAACTGGACAATGCACATCCTAGTACTGTATGTAGAAAAGCAGGGCATACCTTTTGACATTGTACTTTTGCACTGAATAATTATTTTTCTTTATATATATATATATATATGTATAAGATAGCTGGGGTTATACTTTTTGAAGGACACTAAATTTCAATATTTCCCAGAAAATATATATACATAATGACTTTAGAGTTATGCTCTGCAACACTTGAAATTTTTGCTTGAATGAATGGGTGAGTATTGGAGCCTTACAAAGATACCAGGCCACCCCTTCCCCAGCCATTTCCTTCAGGCGTTTACACGTTATAGGAATTATAATATTACAGGTATTGATTTTTTTTTTTAAGGAAAAAAGGTGTTTATATTGTACTTATTCTATTGTTATAACTAAAGTAAAATTAAACTATATATAATTATGAAATCACAAAATACTTTGTTAAAAGTAAAATTTTCACCAGGAAATTTTTAACACTGAGAAAAGGTATGATAGTTCACAAGGATATATTTTTCCCACAACAAATGTAAAGGTCAAAAATTCACCCCTGCACGAGTGGTCATCGCAAGAGGTTGTTGGAAGTTGTGTACCAAACATTACTTGGTGCTTTGTCTGTCAGTCAGGACTTGGCAATACATAGGCTTTGATTGTATTATGGCTCTTTGATTACCCTTATTCATGTGCACAACAATTACTGGAACTGTATGAGAATATATTTAAATATTTGTATCAAAAGTTGGTCTTTGTAGTAATCATACATGCAAATTAATGAAAGTAGTTTTGTTCTATGAATGGTGTAGTAGGGTTAGCCGTATTGTGAAGGAAAGGCAATAGTGGTATTGTTTTCAAATGGTTCTGAAACTGATTATGTATTGGATTATGGGAAATGGCTTAATGTTAGTGGATGATTATTATTTACAGTTGCTTAAAGGACCTGAAGAACTGGTATACTACTTGAAGTGCAAATGTTTCCAGTAAAGTGGAACTGCAAATTCAGTCTCCAGGATTGCATTACAGTTTGTTCAGGCTGGTTCCTTCAGGCAATTTGTGTGTGTGTGTGTGTGTGTGTGTGTGTGTGTGTGTGTATGTGTGTGTGTGTGTGTGCAATAGCTGAAAACAGCTGATTTGAAAGGCACAGAATGAGAAAATTTTGGTATTTGGTATTAGTTATTAAGATATGTAAGATTATAGCAGAACGTTAAGATTGTGGTGAGAGAGGAAGTGTTAGTATGTGTGGCTTCCTAACCCCTCCCCTCTCTTAACATTGGTGTGTATGGCCCCATGTGTTGCTTTTAATTACCTTCATGTATTTTGATATTAAATTTTTCAAGTTTTTATTAAATGCAGATGTTTCAACTGCAAACATTAAGCATACAGTACTTGACAAGTTTATAGCTTAGTTACAACAGTGATTGAACTGTGTACTGTAGTTGTGTGTAAACAACAAGTAGTTTTGTGTGAACACCAACAATTGTGTGCTCACTAAACTAAACCCATTCATGCCAGCTTCCCTCTCTTGTGGTCTGGTATGATCAGTTTTCTACCTGCAAACCAAAATTAATTTGTACATAGACATATGTCTGAATTAAAATTGGAAGTGAAGACACTCAAGCATGCCATTTGATTCTTGTCCACCACTGAACTTGCAGATGTCAGAGACCTAAGCACAAATTGCAACGTACTGTATTGATAAATGCTGTATAATGTTAAATGGTGTCTTCATTATGTCTGTATTACTGGTATCATTGAACTTTTGGTTTTGATTCTTAAAATGTTTTAATATTTGCAGAACTAGTTATACAGTATAGTGCAATGTAAGAATGTGCTTTTCTAAACTGTAATTTACTGGCTTCTCTGGTTGTAGTGCTTCAGACTGCTTTATTCTGTATATATCCTGTGCTTGGCATACAATGGACTTCCTGTACTGAAAAATTCTATGATGGAGAAGAGAGAATCTTTGATGAAAACTTGTGAGGGGGGACACCTATGTACCGTGACCTTACTTAGGGATAGCCTTGTGTGTTCCGGCGTGGCCACTTGCCTCTTCTCGTGGTACAGACTTCATAATATTTCAAAATTTCCTTGGAAAACCCTTTCAACTGCCATAAGTTTCCATAATGTATCAAATTTTGGGCATGAGTGCACAAGGTGCTATACAGTAATCTGTGCTTGTCTATACTGATAATCTCTGTTGTTTCTCCTTGAGAGACATATGGCATTTTGAGGCTGTGATGCAAGGCACCATTTAGGAAAGCCATTTGCCATTTGGATTTGTCATTCCACAGAGAATTTCGGCCATTACAAGGTGTGAATGCAAGTTTTCATATCTCGCCTCTGACAACGATCACGTCACCTTCAGTCTTGAGAGGTGCCCAAACTGACAACGTATCTTTAGTGTCTTGATGGAAAATGGAACTCCCAGATTTCGGGGCATCTTAGAAAAACATGGTTGGCATTTCAGCAGAATGCAATGTTTTTACATCCTCATTCTACAATGATCATCATTTTTTAGCTGAATTGTGTTATATAAGGAAATAATCCTCATTCTCGAATCCCTGCTGTTACCTTGTTTTTCCCTATCATTACACCAACTAGTGGTAGGTGGTGGCGACCATCATCCACTCACTTGATGTAATGCTGCCTGCTTCTTCCTTAGCCTTTATCATTCTTTTTCTGTGTCTGCCCTCCTCTCTTCCTATTTCTCCCATCTTTCCAGTCACTACTTAATGCTTTTCTTTCTGTTACAGGTGGCTTTACATTGAGTGACAAGCCAAATGGTTTCTTGTAAGCCAAGAAACCATTTACAACGCTGGGTGGTAACCATATAACCAAACCATACGTGCTCCCTACGTGTCAAGTGGGTTGGTGGAGGGTTAGTGCCCCTCCCTGTAAAACAAATAACTCAGAGTCAAATGGCCACCCCATGCGGGATTGTGGCGTCTGGCAATAGATAGATTACACCAAATGAGAAATGCACAGAAGCTGAATTCAGTTTCTGTGTTGATTTCCCTTGTAAATGAGGACACTGTGCATGTATCACAAGAACATGAAGGCTATTAAAGATGCTCTGCATGCTAATGTCCTGCAGACTGCTGAAGTTGTATCACAGGTGAGAGTTAAGGCCATGGTAAAAAAAAAAAAAATAAATAAATAAAAAATAAAAAAATAAAAATAAAATGCACTTTATTTGTGTGTGAAGGACCAGCCCTAAACAGAAGTTGCCATTGAATTGCCGATCATGCGTAAGAGCAAGACTCTGCATGACTGATCCAAGACACCAGCACTCAAGACTTAAAAGTTCCCAGCACGAGCACCACCCCCAGACCTCCATTCACTGCCTGTAAGGGCTAGTTTGACAAGTTCAAGCCTCTCCTTATGAAATGTGAAGACAACCAGGATGGCAGTATCAATCAGTCACGAGGCAATAGTTTGGTTTCCAAAGTAGCTGATAAAATAATAGAAATGGGGTATCTGCCAGAGCAGATATGGAATGCCGATGAGACAGGTCTCCTCAGGAAGAAAGTGCCAGAGAGGACTTTCGTTTCATAAGAGGAACATCAGGTGCCAGGCTTTAAGGCTGCCAAAGGCTGCTTAACTGTAGTCTGTTGTGTGACAACACTGCTGGGTACACAAGGTCTGCATTACCTTTAATGCAGCCAGCCCCAGAGCACTCCCTCACAGGAACAAGAAGTTGCTTCCAGTATTCAAGGTGCACAATATATAAGCCTGAACTACCAATAACATCATCCTTGACTGCCTCTACCATGGTTTGTTTCCACTAGGTGGAGTGATACGTGGCTGAGGTGAGGATAGATTTCAAAGTCCTACTTATCTGTAACAGTACACCAAAGCACTCAGAATCAATTCATGTGCTGCATGAAAAGGTGACATTCCTTTCTCTGAACATGATTGCTACTCCAGCCAGCAGACGAGAGGATGACAAAGTAAACATTATTGTTTGTCTTTCTGTGGTGAAAGTACCAAAGGATGTGAAGCCTGAGACTGTCAGTGCATGCTAGAAGTCACTGTAGCCAGACTATGTTACACACTTCCCTGTTTCGCTCCAAGGAAACAGAAAAAGTCCAGACGACGGTGTTACTAGCACGACCAGTGGGTGGCAATGGTTTAATGGACATGTGGGAAAACAAGGCGATGGAGCTGTTGAATGGCCACAAAACCAGAAAAGATTGAGGAAAGCTTGAAGAGGTTGTTCAGTTAGCTGACATACAGGAAGATCAAGCAGGTAGGGCAGCAGCTGGTGCCAATGCAGATGATGAGTTTTTCTGTGCCCTGAAAATAGCCAAGAACATAGTGTATGATATGGACCCTGCCATAGTTATTGCACCAAAGGTGATCCATCCATCCATCCATCATCCAATCCTACATTGCCCCATGAGAAGCGTAGGAGCCCGCTGCTAGGAAGTTGGTCCCGACATTTAAGATGAGAGTGACCAGCCTCACTCTTCCCTGAGTGGTATTACATGAGCAATCAATCCCAACCACCCCATGGATATTAACCTTCACCGGCTCAGTCCGACTGGAGTGCTATAAGTACCCACTAAAACCACCAGGTGCCAAAATCTGGTTATATGGTTACCACCCGGTGTAGTAGATGCTTTCCTGGTGTACAGGAAACCATTTGGCTTGTCACTCAGTGTAGAGTCACCCACAGGCTGAAAGAAGAGGAAAGAATGAAGGAAAGAAAGACAGAAGAGAATGGAAGGAAAGAAGGATGGAGAGGAAAGGGCAGACACCCTAGAGCAGCACTACATCGAGTGAGTGGATGGTGAGCGCCCCCACCTACCAAAGGTGATGTGTGCTTTAAATGGCATTGCTCTTCCGTAAAGGACCCTCATGGATGATGTGAAAAAATAGCAACAGCTGCCTGCCAGTGTTCTTTGGCATGAAAGTTATACCCACCGAAACTAATGACCCACCTAGTTCTTTTGCTACCCCAGCCAAAAATAAAGCTCCCTCCACCTCTGATTCTTCTGAAACTAAACCCGCCCCAGAGAGAAGCCATCTTCTGTACCACAATACTGGATTAATATGGCCTTGGATCAGACAACACTCCTTTAGCTGCAAAACTGAGTCAGAGTTACAACTCAAATTTGCCAGTTTGTCAGTCATCATCTCCAGCAAGGACATGCAGAGAAAACTCACACTTTGGCATTTCTTTCCAAATGGTTCTCAGCTTCCAACTTGGACTCGTTGTTTCATTAGAACCTCGGTTATCTAGACAGTTGGTCATTCCTCCCTTTACACATTCTTGAGTTACCCTTTTTACTTGATGGACTTGGCAGTGACCAATATTCTGGCTACATGGTGCTGTCTTCACATGCAAAGGCTAAGTGTGGTGGAAAACCCATAGTGCTTCTATTTCAAATCTGTCATGCACATGAGCTTCACTCACAATGCACTGTTCCACTCCCCTCCAGTCTTCAGTTGTATGTGGAATTTCTTGTGTCTGGCTTTGCTACATACATTATTTCATGTGATCTAGGCTCTAGTGTTGCCAGGGTGAGATGTGTTATCATGGGTGCATTATGGCACAAGACCTTTGATTGCTGTCCTCATAATTTCCACAGCAAAAAGGATGGAGGGGGTGGGAGAGAGAGAGAGAGAGAGAGATCAGGCCTATGGATGAGGAAAATTTCCCTATTTTCCCCAATCATGGTTTAATTGCATGACCCTCCTTGGGCTAGTGGTATTTGTAAATTTGAGGCACTACAACTGCAGAGGATAGTAAACTGACAGGTTTTAGAATAAATCCTTTTATTTACTGGCTGTCCATATTACTGATCTCCTTGACCTTAGGTCTCCCTTTCCCAACTTCACACATCTACATATCTTTTATATAGGAACAGCAATCCCCCATTTATCCATCATAATTCAACCTAGGCCCTGTTGAATAAACTATTTTTTCGGATAGTGCCATACTACCTTCCAACCCTCTACAGGGAATATATATAACCCCTACAAAACCCTATACAGATCTCAGTCAGTAGGCAAAACTGTATGATTATTTTCTTATGACCACCTTTGTATAAACTTTTTATGATACACAACCACTCATATGTTATGTCATTTTTTAATTATGGAAAAAGACTTTGTACATATTCCACAATAGGTCTCTCATATCTGCATTGAATGCATGTTCAGTTACAGACACCAAGGATAATATTATTTATTAGAAGTGAGAATGAGATGCGTAGATGGAAATGAGTAGACCCAAAAGCAGGCGCTTAGCTGTGTAAGTTTTTTTTTTTTTTAATTATTATTATTATTATTATTATTTTTTTATTATTATTTTTTTTTTTGTGTCCGACTCTGGGCAAAGGCTTCAGGGCCTATAGCTCGGGGACAGTAGCCTTTCCCAAGGCCCAGTAGTCCTCCTCCACCTCCACATGTCACCACTTTTATGTAACACAAAGGTGATAACCTGGCACCATCTGGTACATGCTTTACATCAACATTTATTATTTTCCACAGAAGGAGCTACAGGCACTAAGAATATTTTTTTACTTATTAAAAGTGAGGATGAAATATGTAGATGGGTGTGAGTAGAACTGAAACCAGGTGACTAGCTATGGAAGTTACATTGCAAAAAGGAGACAAGCAGATGCCAACTACACACACATTTATAGAAACATAATACTTTCTACAGGAGCTTCAGGCATGTGCACAGCACAGAGGCAATCAACATAAACCCCAGCAAAATCTCTGATAGTGCAACAAAGATGACAACCTTCATAATGAACTGAACATGCACCAACACTGGGCAACTTACTCTCAGTGGTTGAGGGGGAGTGGGCAGCAGCCTTTGTTTTGGCGGAATTCATTGGTGGTAGGGGGGTGTTGTGGGGAGCTGTGGGTGGCTTAAGAAATTTGGTTCCCGTGCACACAGCCAGTTAATACAATTAAAAGTGAAGACTGTGTTGATTGTATTCATCCGATTTTTTTGCTTTGTTAAATAATGATGTGTATCTGGTAATTCGGTGTTGAATAAGCAGGGGATTACTGTATATGGGATTAACAGTGCAGTACAACTGCAGTATATGGCCATGTTGAAACACATAGGACTATCCTTGAGGAGGTTCATTGGTGAGTACATTACTTGCCAAAAGTCTTTCATCAGATTCTCTATTGAGCAATTTAAAGTACGGGAAGTCTATTCTGGGCCCAGCAGGGGATATACAGACTAGAAACACCACATTCTTTGAGCCAGCAATTCTAAAACCTGCCAGTTTATACTCTTAAAATGTTGATGTCATTTAGCCTCTCATTTGTAGCTAGTACATCTCTGAATGAGGTTTTCTATAATCTTGTCTTGATGGGATTTTTATGGAGAAAGAACATTCCTGTGGTACTGGAAGCACTGGAGGTTTGTCCTATAATTTTTAAGTCTACCAAAAAACAAAAACGTTTTTGCACACTGGTCTCAAATTATCCTTCACTGTATCAGTATTTCACTGCACAAGCAGTGGAATCATTTAGTTGAGACTTTAAGTATATATTTCACGTGCCTAACAGAAATGTTTTGAAAGCTGTCCTAGTTATGTGAACTATGGACTTTGAGATACGTTAGCAAGTTTTTAGAGGCCAGTATGGTAATCTTGCCTGGTTCAGTGTGGCAATTTTTACACTTTTACCAATTCCACATTGTTTTGGCAACAGACCGGCACTGCAGGGAAGTAAACATTAAGTGAACATCATCATCTTGGCCAATGTTAGATGTAAAACAACAATTAAAATATATGATGGCCCATGACCTCTCTGCACATTTAGTTTTTGAATGAGCAGGTGTCAGGATAATTGGTTTGCATATACATGATTGTTGCAGGACTGGTGTAGGCTTATTTGGTAGCTACTCTTATAATGGAAGAAGAAAGTGTGAAGTGGCAGTACTGTATAATAACAACACTAATTCTCTTGTTTAGCATTATTGTTTTATAATGCATTTGTCCCAGTGAATTAATCTACCAGTCATATGATTATTTAGCAGAATAAATCCTGGAGACAGAGGAGAAAGAGAACAACAGTGTGTGTGTTTGCCACAAATCTTAAAAGAAGACTACAAGAGCATGAGAGAGGGACTTGAAGCATTTTACTTTCTATTTGCATAAAGATGTGACAGATCTACCATCTGTTGTGTAGCAGTGTAAGCAACTTTGTGCGTCACCGGCAAAAATTTGCCTGGTAATTCACCTCTTGTACTTTTCACTTTCCTCTGCTGGTTAACATTACTAAGGTGAGAGAGGCTTTGATGTTTCTCTGCCAACAGATGATGAACCAGTGGAAGGTGAAAGGGGAGTGGGTTGGACTGTACCCAAGGCTTACTTTTATAATCCAAGGCCCTAAAAAAAAAATGATGAGATAGGTAGACAAGAGTGCAGACAGAAAAAGATTGATAAAAGTATAGGGAGTAAGCAGCACTACATTGTGAGTGGGTGATGGTCACCACCACTTAACACTTCTAACACATGAATGTAGGAAACTGGGTGAAGAGGACTGTCTTAAAATTTGGGATCATCTGAAATTGATAGTATGACCTAGTACTGAGTAACAGTCTGCATATTTGTCACTGATCCTTGACCATAATGAAGAGTAAAACAAAACATTGCAGGTATATACTTCAGATAGTATAACCTTGGAAATTATACTGCTTGCATATTTTGCAGGGCATTTTTTTTTTTTCTTCTTATGTATTTCAAGGTCTTGGCCAGCTTCCCCCCCCCCTCCACACACACTAATTGCATTACAGTAAGTGATACTGTACAGTACTGTGCCACTCAACCTCCACCACCACAAGTGTACCATCATTTTTTTTTTTCTTCCCTGTTTGTTCTTACTGACACCAACCCTTGTCTGGGGTCTTGACCTTGGCCACGGATTTTAATTTAGTTTTCTGTCTCATAGACCTGCAACCATCCAAAGCTAGGGAGTCCAGTCTTTCTGCACAGAATAAACTGTGTAGGAGAGAGATGTATATGTAGTAGTCTTGGCCTGGACTTTTGGCTGTGTAAATGTGGTAGTCCCAAGCCTGGGAGTGTTCCACAACATCAGCAGCAAGCCTTTTGCCCCACACCTTGGTAGCACAGTACACCATAAACCCACCAGTAAATGATTGCTGCTTGGTGGTGACTGTGTTGAGAGGTGGAAAGGCAGCCTGTTAGTAAGCCAAAATCCTAGATCAGCAAACCCAGGACGGTGCCTGTTGCAAGCATGGAACAGTGCTTTTTGTGAAGAAAATAGATTTGACGGGTATCATTGAAGTAATGATGGAATTAATACCAATAATTCCTTAATAAAAAATGAAACTGTTGTAGTTAAGTTGAGATACCCATCTCCTACTGACTTGGCATAGTGTTACCTGCAGATGACCCCAGTGAAAGGACAAGCCAAATGCTTTCCTGTACTCCATGGAAAAATTATTTCTAATAACTAACAAATGGACTGTATGGAGATGAATGAGGGAGAAGGGCATTTCAGAAAAGTATGTGCCACTGGCTAAAGATATGTATGACCGGGTGAGAACTCGGGTCAGAAGTAGTGTTAGTGTGACAGAGAAGTTTCCAGTAAGTTGGGCTACATCAGCGATCCTCGTTGAGTCCTTATATCATCAATTTGTTAATGGATGTTTTGGCTTTGGAGAGAGGCATCACTGAAGAGGCTCCATGGGTTATGTTGTTTGTAGATGATATTGTGCTGATAGATATAACCAGGGAGGGAGTAGAATGGAAGTTAGAGGAGTGGAGAATGAAAATGAAGGATAGAAGGCTTTAAATTACTAGGAGAAAGATGGAATATCAATGCTTTAATGGAGAAGAACAGGAAGATGTGAGTTTGCTAGGAGAAAAGTTGAAAAGAGTTGGGGCATTCAAGTATTTGGGCTCAAATATAACAGCTGACAGTGGACTGGATGCAAAAATTGACCATAGGATACAGGCAGGATGGAGAAACAGGAGGGATATGTCAGGAATGTCATGTGATAGAAAAGTCATTGCAAGAGTAAAAGGAAAAGTATATAAAACAGTGGTAAGGCTACTAATGTACAGTGGTATGGGCATGTAATGAGAAGGAATGAGGACTATGTGGGTAGAAGATTAATGGGCATGGAAGTGGAGGGTAGACGGAGAAGGGGTTGGCTGAGGAGATGGTGGATGGACTGTATACAGCGAGATATGAAGGAAAAGAAAATAGCAGGGGATGCATATGGACATAAAGGAGAATGGAGACAACTAGTCAGGAACAGTGACCCCATATAAACATGGGCCAGAATTAATGAACACCTGGTGGTCTAGAGGGTTAAGACAGCACCAGTTTGTGGTCCACAGAGGCTAAAGCCAAAGGGATGTTTGGGGTTCATTGTTCACTTGATAAAGTTTCTCAGGCAGATGAGTGGTTACCCCTACCTTAAATGGATAGCTTAGCCATCATCCTAACCTTAAATGTCAGGACATATCAGTGTAGCCCTGGTCCCCTGTGCTCCTATAGAAGGACTACAGGGTTTAGATGATTTAGTAAATTTGAAAACAAAAGCAATAGGCTGTAAATCTTTATTGTAAATATGCTTGCCCAAGTTTGCTTTTGTCTGAAGTTTATACCAGTTTTCAGTACCATTGTGTCACTTGGTACAGGCTAGTGGGCCCATTACACTTGTGTAGTAGAGGGATTTGTGGAATATTTCTTGGTAGTTTAGTTTTAAAGAAAATTTATCTACTGACTATATGCTAGCATCAGTACTATTAGTATATATTCTGAGGCAGGGTCAATGTAGACACTGTGTGTGACATGGCACCCATGGAGTGCAGTATAAATACAGTAACTTGGGGTGTACATCTTTGAGGATCTTGAATCCAAATTGAGCCTCATGGCTTGCAAGTTCACTTTTTCTGCTCTGGACAGTGACCTATGCAGAGTAACTGATGGCTACAAATTGTTTTTTGCATTTTTAGAAAAAATGTTACATGTATGTTATACAGTACCCATCCTGGGTTCCAGCAAGCCTTCATGCTCCATTGTAGAAATATGTACATTGAGTGACCTGATTTTAGTTATTATTATTTTTATTTTTTATCAGGACCATCAGCAAATACATACACCATTACCAATTATAGCTGCTGATGTTAATATCTTCAGGACCATTGGACACCGTTCAGCGCGTCTAGAAATAAACTTTACATTTTGCACTTGTTGATACCAACTGCACCTGTACCCATGAATTTGGTGGAATTACTACTGGTAAGGCAGGCATGAAAGTGTGACCACACCATCAAGAACTGGCAGCCATAGCTGAGGTGAAACTGTTCTTCCATGAAATTTCAAGTTTGAAGGTAGGAATTGTGCCAAAGTTGAGTGAAGACTGTGGTGTAGGGTGCAGACAGGGAGCAAGGCTGGGTCCTAGCACTGGATGAGATGATTGCACAGCAGGTAGGCTGTTCATTAGGACACATTTAGAAGGACTTACTTAGTGTTGTTGCAGCTTATGGACTGCATAAGGGAATCATGCAACAGGACAAAAGTGGAGAATGTCTCCACCTGTTTGTTGTTCTGCAGGTGTGGCATGGAATGAATAGAGCTCTCTGACCTGAAGAACTGGAGCTTGAAATTTTTTTCCAATAAGGAAGAAGGAACAAAAGGCTAGAAGACTGCCACAATTGTTCCCTCCTAGCAAGAGAGAATGAGAGAGCCAAATTCAAGATTTTTTCTCTCTCTCTCTCTCTCTCTCTCTCTCCAGTTTGCATAGCCACACTGCGTTTAAAAGACTGGAGGCCTTACGTACAAAGAAATAGAGATTGAGGAAGATGATTCCAGAGCTGACCTGTTGCATACATGAAGGTCTGGAAGTATCGGTTAACTCTTGCACTGGAGTTCAGCAGAAAATGAGGTGAGAGTGCTGCTGCTGCCAGATGGGTGCTACATGCTCACCATAATGAAGGAGAAATCATGAGGGGTCCTAAAGCCAATTGTGCTGTCAGGTCTTGGCAGAAGGACTATTTGAGGAGTTTACATTGACAGGAGAGGGTACTGAACTAGTGGTAGTCCACTCTCAAATTACAGGAGGCTGTGAGAGCATGGATCCATTTGGACAGTTTTTGGTAGAGGAATAAATATGCCCAGTCATAATGTACACAGCCTGTGAAAGTATCCCTCACTCAGCGATATTGTACTGGTTAGCGTTGTTTAATTTTAATAATTATTTTTTATGACCTTCTCTATTCAATGAAGTGCAATCTTGATCTGATTTTAATGGTGGCTAGAAGAGGCAAGAATATGATAATCATCCCCTCCTCCAAGTTGCATGGCTAAAGTGTTTGGCTGGCTTGGTGTTGAGGGTGGGCTTCCAAGGCTGAGAAGTTGGGACCAAGGCTTCCATTTAACTCCTCTGCACCTCCACTATGAATTAGTGATAGTAAGAAACCCATCAAACCCAGTAATGTCATCAGCTGTGGAAGCTTTTGAAGCAGTGGGTAGCTGGTCCCAGGTCGCTTGTAGGGTAAAGGAGGGTAGAGCTGGCGTGGCAGTGCTGGTAGGTAGATAAGTAAGGAAGATATATAGGTAAATAGGCAAGTAAACAGGTAGGTAGGTATATATGTACACAAGGTGCCACAAGTAAATTGGTAGATAAAAAATACACAAAGTACACAGTTAATTAGTTGTGTATGTTAAGTGGGCAAACAGGTAGGTAAGTAGGCAATCAAGGTATATTAGTAAATATGTAGTTAGTTGCTGTATGTAGGTTGATACAGGCAGTTAGGTAAATAGGTATACTGGTAAGCAAATAGGTTGCCTAATATAGGCTAATAGGTTAACAGGCAAACAGGAATGTAGGTAAGTATAGACAGGTAGGGAAATATGCTGGTGAAAAGAGGTAGGTCCTTAGGTAAAATGTAAATAGGCAGGTGGGTAATTAATAGTTGATGGGTAAAATAGGTAAGTAGTTAAAATATGCCAGTTAGGTGGAGATGGGTTAATTGGTACTTGGGTAGGTGAAGTGGGTAAATAAGTAGGTGGGTAGGTAAAACTGGCAAACAAAAATAAAAGGTAGGTGTCAAGGTAAAAATATGGGTGGGTGGGTATATACTGTAGGTAGGCAAAATAGCTAAAGGTACACGGGGTCTGTGCCAAAAAATAGGTAAATAGGTAGGTGGTTGAAAAAATATCTGGTAGTAGGGGGCTAAAAGTAGTAGGTGAATTAGGGAAACAGCAGAGTAACAAAATGCATTAATAGGTGGGTAAGCATGTACAGTTGGGAACACATGAATCTGGGACAGCATCGGTTTGTAGCAGAGGTCTGGCACTTGGTACACTTGATAACCTTGGCTTAATCACACATTTTTGGTGGAACTGACGTGAAATATTAGTTGAAATGACCAAGTAACTGTGATGCATGAACGTCAGAAATTGTAGCCAGACCTCCACTTCACACAGACACTGTCTTAAGTTCATGTGTGACCAAGTGTACTTAATGTAATGGGCTGGCAAAATAGATCAGTTAGGTGGAAAGAAAATAGGTAGGTGGATCAGTAAAACAGGTAGGTAAAATTGGTAAACAAGTGGATAGGTAAAATATGAGTCGGTTAAATGGGTAAAAAGGTGGTTGTCCAGGCATGTAAATAGGTACCATTATTGTAAAAAGGGTAAATATGTAGGTGGATAGACAACACAGGTAAATAAGTAGGTGAGTGGGTTGTTGCTGTTGCTCAGCCATGGTCTGTCTGGCCGAGCAGACACATTAATCACAAGCTAGCTAGCAACTGTTGTCCTGTTGCAGACAGTGCCTTGCCAGGGGCAGAACAGTCCTTCCATATGGCAAGGTCCAAGGAATGTGGAGGTTTCCCGTTATGAGGAGGAGTTGTGTATACGAGATGATTAAGTAGTGGTCTCAGCCTGGACTTTGACTAACTGGTAAATGTGGTTGAGTTCCCTACGTGGGAGTGTTGTTCTAGGCCAGCGACCGGGTCTTGACCCTACATTACTCCCATGGTAGTATTCCCCCAGGGGAAGGGGGGAAAGAATACTTCCCCAGTAACCCTGCTTGTCGTAAGAGGCGACTAAAAGGGGTCTTTTTGTCTCCATTCTTTCCGTCTTTACAGTCCTCCTCTTCAGTCCCACCTCTCTTCTTGATATTTCCCTGTTTCTGGTGATCTTTATTTTCCCTCAGCTCCTATCAAGTTACATATTTGGTTTCATGTCACGAATAGTTTAAGGACATTTCATTGACATTAACCATTCATCCTTTCCTGGGTCAAGCCTTTCAACCAACTGAACAATCAAGTTACTTCTTAGTCAAGCCACGTTAATGCCAAGCTGCTTCATCGCCATGTCACGTAAATGTCAAGACCATTTGGACATCAAGACCATTTTAATGCCAAAACCACTCATTGCCAAAGAGCAGTTCAATGCCAAGACCACTTCAACAGCAAGACTATTTCAACACCAAGACCATTTCAGTGCCAAAGACACTCCAACACCAAGACCATTTCAGTGCCAAAGACACTTCAACACCAAGACCATTTCAGCACCAGGACCACTTCCCAAAGACCAACACCAATACCACTTCAACACCAAAGACCACTTCAAGAACATTTTAACACCAAGACCATTTCAACACCAAGACCACTTCATCACCAAAGACCACTTCAACACCAAGACCATTTCAACACCAAAGACCACTTCAACACCAAGCCCCTTTCAGCACCAAGACCATTTCAACACCAAGACCACTTCAACACCAAGACCACTTCAACACCAAGACCACTTCCATGCCAGGACCACTTCAACACTAAGACCACTTCAATGCCAGGACCACTTCATTGTCAAGTATTTCAGCACCAAGACCACCTCAGTGCCAGGACCACTCCAGTGCCAAGACCATTTCAACACCAAGACCACTTCAGTGCCAGGACCACTTCAATGCCAGGACCACTTCAGTCCCAAGACCATTTCAACACCAAGACCGCATCAGTACCAGGACCACTTCAATGTCAAGATCACATCAGTACCAAAAACAGACCAATTTAACGCAAGAACGGTGTACGTAACTTTGCCACTAAAGTTTGAATATTACTTCCTTTACAGAATTTTCCCTAAGGTAGAGGATAAGTGAATATACTCGAGTAAATGCAACGTATCTTGTTAATACTCAAGTATTGGTAGTAGAAGAATCACTAGCTTCTTGGGCACCTCCAGTTTACAAACTAGTTATATTATTTGTTGGCGGAAATGTGACAAGTGATTGATGTTGTGAAGCGGTTGAAAACTAGGAAGTTATGAAGTTTCCTCACTTCCTAACCCAGTCTAACCTAACCTTACTTAAACTAACAAAACTGAACCTAATTAAACCAAACTTAACTGTTGTATAGTAACAGTAAGCATATACTTGTTTGAGACGAATATTGGTAATATGTTTTGTAAAGAGAACCAACAGGCAAGTTGGAGCCCCTTGGCGGAAGGAGCTTTCCGAGCGGAGGAAAACAATGGCTGGGAGCGGCGTGCTGGGACCCTGAGATCCTCGATAATTTCACTAATCCATACACTGTTAAGGAGCCTGAATGCAAGAAGTGGTGACGAGGATGTGGTGGTAATGAAGCAAGGTACTAACTGGAGGTAGGACCTATGGTTCTGAGACCAGAGATGCAGAAGTGGCGGCCATTACAGTTCGTCCCACAGAGGAAAAGTTTTTGCTGCAAGACACATCGAGTCAAGGACAAAGGTGAGAGAAGTGGAAGGAATCTTTTATGTTATAAGTAGCAGCAAGTGGGTTAACATCAGATGGGCAGAATAGCCTTTTTGTTGCACATGGCAGGAAAAGTCAAGGACATTTTGGTAAATTTTTACAAGTTGCCAATACACCTCCCAGGTTGTGCAGTAAATATTTCTGGTAGTTTTTGATGAGATTCGAGTGATTTTGACCCTCATTTTTGTCGGAAATGCTTCATTTTGCCTCTTTTCCAATCATGAACCTTGACTGGATGAGGTGAAAAGTATTTTCGACATAAAACAAAGGCAAAAATCACTCAAATCGCATCAAAAACCACCAGAAAAAATATACTGCACAACGGGCTAACCAAACCAAACAGACCAAACCTAACCTAACCTAACCAAACCGACAGAAATCACTGAAATCGCATATAAAGTCACCAGAGAAATGTATTGCACAACTGGTTAACCTAACTAAACAGATCTAAACTAACCAAACCTAACCCGACCTAAGTGCTGCAGCGCAATGTTTACCTTAGAGATATGATGGCCCAGGTTGTGCAGTATACTCGATTTTTTCTGGTGGTTTTTGTTACTATTTTAGTTATTTTTGTCTTCGTTTTCTGTCGAAAATGCCTCATTTCACCCCCTCATCCAGCCAAAGTTCACGATTGGAAAAGAGGCAAAATGAATGAAGGTCAAAATCACTCAAATATTATCAAAAACTACCAGAAAAAGTACACCATGTTTTCTCAGTAACTCAACGGCCTCCTTCGGTTCAGAGTGGAAATGTTTAATAACGTGTAAGTAATCAATATTACACCTAGTGGACAGATCATGTCTATTTAGGAAGTCACAGCGAGACTATTTTGAATTTTCCACCCAGAAGAAATCAAATACCGCACTTCAAATTGATTGGTAGAATACCATCACATGACATTATGTCTATGAGATGGTGAAACAGACCTAGCAGGGGCATGCGCAGTCGACGGAAAGAGAAATGTATGAATGCACGCATTTTTTGCAGGGACTGGCAGAGTAAGATCCAAGGTATAGTGTTTTGGGAAATTTTAATTAAATTCATCACCTCTGTAAATATAGATTTCTAAATGGGGTTATGGGGGTTTATCAGCATTCTTAGGTAATATACTATGGGTTTATGGTAATATCCCTGAACTGTGTATTGGCAACTTGTTAAAACCAACCTTTTTGAGGCCCTACATTTCGGCTTACCAAGTACCGGTAACCGATAAAAATGCAGGAGAGAGCCCTTGCATAAAATGTACAGTTGTATTTTTGGTATTATTATAGTTTCAGCCTTAAAAGAATTGCGAGATTTTGATCCATTTTTTCGGTATTTTAGAGAAGTCTAAGATACATCTACAAAAATTAAATGCCATAGAAGTCTGAGAATTGCCTAATATACTGTGTATACTTAAAAGAAAAATATCAGAATCTCTTAATTCTGTTTTGACAGAAACTATAATTTTGTCTCAGTAATCTATCTATCTATCTATTGCCAGATGCCTCAATCCCGTTTGGGGTGGCCACAAACAAATCGCCTCCAAGTCGCCCTGTCCCCCGCCATTTCACTGCCCTGCTCCCAACTCACACCCCCCTCTCTCATATACCTCTCCACCCCATCCCTCCATCTCATCCTCGGTCTCCCCCTCCCTCTTCCACCCTCCACCTCACTCACATACACTCTCTTCGTCAATCTTTCACCCTCCATCCTCTCCACATGGCCAAACCACCTCAGTGTGTTCCTCACAACGCTTCCTATCACATCCACATCCACACCACAACGCTCCTTTATGTCCTCATTCGTCAGCCTGTCTCTCCACGTGACTCCACAGGCTCCTCTTAAATAACTCATTTCCACTGCTCTCACTCTTGACTTGTGTCCTTCCAACAATGTCCAAGCTTCACTTCCGTACGTTAGAGTTGGTATCACAATACTGTCATGTAGTAACTTTTTTACTTCCATGCTCACTTCCCTGTTTCTTATCACTGCTTTTAAGGAACCAGCAACCTTTCTTCCCTGCTGTACCCTTTCAAGCACTTCATCCTCCAAACCTCCATCCTTACTCATCACACTACCCAAATACTTAAACGTACTCACATTTTCCAATTCCTCACCATCCAACCTCGCTGTACATTCACTGACTTCACCTCTCTCAAAGACCATCACTTTACTCTTCCCTACATTCACCTTTAGGTTCCGTTTCTTACACACTCTCTCAAACTCATCCACCAAGCCTTGCAGCTCCCCTTCGTCTTCACTCAACAACACAGTATCATCTGCAAACAACAGTACAGGGAGTTTCCAAACACTATCCTCTCTCACCAGGGCCACTCCAACATCCACTACCCTACCTTGTACCTCTTTTATTACCCCATCCATGTACAGATTGAACAACCATGGAGACATGACACATCCCTGTTTCAAACCAACTTTCACAGAGAAAAATTCACTTAGTCTCAGTAAGCTACAACATAATTATCATTGTGATAGGTGTAAATAGTTGCAGGTAGGTGTAATTTTGAAGTTACCAATTGTAAAACCACCAGTTTCACATGCAAACCAAGGCAAGCAGTCACACGCCACGTCAGACGTTTAGGTTGATTTGGCTCCAAATTTAGTCAGTCAAATCATTCATCCTTGCGAACCTAACCCAATGTGATCCAACTGGACAGCTTAATAACCTAACTTAATTCAGCCAGATCATTAATTTTCTACCAAATTGGTGTGGCATTTCCATATTTCCCCTAGAAATTAGTCTTTCACAGGTTTCTTATTATTCCTGGATTACCACAGCTACTGGTGATTTTTATAAAGTTACATCTGTGCAACATGTGAGGTGGTGTGTGGGGTGAAGAGAAGACAAAAGGGGGTGCAAGGAACAGCATGGTGGAATGAAAGGTGAGACAGACTGTGGCACAAAAGAAGAAAGCATAGTGTGAGGGGATGAGAAACACGGGTGTGGAGGAAGTTGAGAGACGAAAGAGAGATATATATGTAGAGAGGAAGAGAGAGATGAAAAGATTATTAAGTGTTCGGTTGCTAACTAATAAGGTGTAGGTAAGCTGACCTGTGGGATGTGTGTACTCCTTTATTCCTCTAACAATAGACTGGTCCCCTGTGTGCCGTTACACAACGGTCGCGCCTGCAAGTGCTACCTGCCAAACATCTCGTATGGCAGATATCTTACGTCTCCCATCTAAGATGGCTGCTCTCGAAGAGAGATGGCAGTCTGACATAACAAAAAAAGGAAATGGGTCATAATGGTAACAGGCAGAAAATAATGGGACATAGCAGTACTTAATGTGACAAAATGCATAGTAATGATACATAATGCATGGTAAATCTCTGTGATAGCAGAAGGCAGAGATCATAGATGCACAATGTATTTAATACTAACATGTGATGGTAAATAAGCTGCATACAATACATAGGTAACATGTAGGAGGGTAATAGTGCCTATTATGTAACACAGATCAGATCATAATGTAGATGCACAATGTATTTAACCCATCCAGTCCATGTGGCATGTATTCATGATCAAGTGTTTTGTAGTAGTATTATTATTATTATGATTATAGCATTATATTATAATAATATAGTTTTAGCTGAGAAATTATGGTTTAAATAATGGTGATTTTTAAGAAAAACACCTGTTGATGGTTTGGGTGGTGAAAACAACCGCCAGACATGATGGGTTAACCCCTTCTTTACCGACCCCTCCCCGGAATGTAAACACTACATTTACCCCCCATACCGACCTGATAGCTCCCCCTCCCGTAGTGTGAGAGGTAGTGTATATTTTTTCCACGTCGAAACTATTCACTCTTTTTGATTTGTTTGTATACTGATGATCACATAAACCCCGCATGATGTTGGTAATAAAAAAATATTTTAAAATAAATCATTACAGTACATAAGTTTACATGTCTTATGCTGAAGTAATGACCCAGGTAACTACTGTACAAACTGGCTTGAAAATAATGTCCTGCATAGATGGATGGCTTATTTATTTACCTTGTAAGCTGAGCATAAAATGTGTGGACACACGTGATGGTGATGGCGACCTTGACCCTCTTGTTGCCGAGAGTGCAGCATCACTAAGCTCACTACTAATTTCCTTCTCCCTTTCACATCAACCTCGCTATCATTTTCAGGATCACAGTCGTCTACTGACACATCAGACACTGCTGCATCATCATCTGATACATCTAAATAAGTATCCTCATGAGGAATAAACTTGTCACTATCGGAATCTGCCAGACACCTGAAAGAGATTTATCCTGTACACCCTCTCTCATGGTCAAGTGCGTGGTAACTGATTGTCTCTCAGGCAGGCCAAGGGATGTAAATTTTGCCGTATGTCAGCAGAAAATATAGTACGATATCTGTAGTAGAAATTGAAATAAAATAATGATTGGTCTAAAAGAGGTTACATCACAGATGAGTGAGCAAGCCATTGGTGCCACTGCAACTCAGTCATGATGTATCTTATGATGTCAGAATTCGTCAGAACTTCGTCACAGTCTTTGTTGTCAAAACACAGAGCTATTGCTAACACGAGGTCCTCAGAAACAGCCTTATCGGGCTACCCTGAGGCCTATAAACTGCCCTTCACTAGAGGGTGTACCAGCGTACCACGGTAGCGGTTCCGGTGTCTCACGGGTGTTAACCCATAATTTTCGGGTAATGTCACCATTTTTGTCTGTGTTTTCCCTGCCAAAAACTTGAATTACTAACTTAAACAAGATTGTGTACCTTTAGCAAATATGAATACCGGTAATAGAAGCAATTTAAATAACACAGAATCAGCCTACAATTACAAGAATGCAGTGTGACCATTTTGCAGATAAGAATTCAGATTTTTGGTGGGAAATTTGAATCCTTCACGACGCCAACCGAATTTTATGGGTTAACAGGCGATGTACGGGGGTACATCAAAACACATTTTCGGTAAAGAAGGGGTTAATACTAACATGTGATGGTAAATAAACTGCATACAAGACATAAGGTAACATACAGGGGCGTAATAGTGCCTATTACATAACGCATCATAATACCGACAAAGTAGTACTCAGTATATATAATGCTTAGCCTAACTTATTATCAGTACATAGTACTTAAATACATGACAGTTATTTAGCCATGTGGGCCATTGAGCCACCCACTGGGGGTGTCCTGGAGCAGTTGAGGGTGGCGTAGGGGTCTCTTTTGAGGGTGCCGGGTTGGCGGGTGGGACTGAGGGTGACGCGAGAGGCTGTGTGGGGTAAGGGGGTGCTGCACTAACTTGCAGGTGGTGCCTGTTCTTGGGAGAGAGGTGGCCACTACCATCTAGCTGCACTGTTTATTGCCTGTGGGGTAGAACCTCTGACTCAGTGCTTGTTCTGTCCCACAGTTTGGAGGCCTGGTTCTAGATCTGGACGTGCTAACCAGGCTGCAGCGACACTAACTCCCTGGGGGTGTCAATGGTGTGCAGCTATTCTTGTGTCTCGGTCACCCGTTTCTCGTGCCTTTGCAGAGCCTGGCGCTAGTGCCTGTCCACCTGCAGGTGCCGCCTGGCAGTTGGCACCCCATCCCGGAGCTGCCTCCTGGTGGCCAGTTGGGTGGGGGACTTGTTAACCCCATGAAGAGGGATGTTCAGGTACTGCAGGAGGGCTAGCAAAACCTTGTCTGTGTCGAGGCTGCCATTCCCTCTTGTGTTGTCCCGTATCAATCTCTTGGCGGTCTTTACAGCCGCCTGTGCACAATAGTTTGACTGTGGGTGCTGGGCAGATGAAAGGCGTATGACCACACCCCATGCTCTGAAGAAGGCTTCCATCTCTTCACTGATGAGGTTTGTCCTCCCATCCATGGAGATCTGTTTAGGGGTCCTCCACCAGGTGAAATAGGTCCGCAACTGTGACTTGCTTTTGGCGGATGTAGCTCCATGTGGGAAGTGCACCACCTCCAACCATCCTGCCAACCTGTCAGCATATGCCATTTAATCATGGCCCTTCACCTGGAACATGTCCACTGCAGTTAATTGAAATGGGTAGTCCGCAGGTGGGGTGAGGGTGAGCAACTTCGGTGGCAGTGGGAGTTCGTGAATGTCACACGAGGAATATGAAGCTTTGTGGTGATGTAGGTCACCCTCCATTCCAGGTCAGTAGACTGATTTCCTGACCACAACATAGAGTCCAAGCCTTGGTGTCCAGAGTGTAGATGGGCAGCTACCTTGAGGCGTAGAGCTTCGGGGATGACGAGGCACACATAGCCTTGATTGTGTGAGTATGTGACAGTGTACACGGAAGCCGTCAGCCTGTCCCTCACACTGTAAAATGGGCAGAGGCATGCGATTTGCCGTGACTTACGAGGGTGCTAGTCCCCAGCCATAACCCCAGTCAGGAGTAGCTGGTACACGGGGTCATCTGCTGTGACAGCTACCACGGTGCTCTCATCCATTGTGAGGCTGTTGCAGTTCACAGCACTGACTACTGCTGCTGCAATGCTGTTGGAGATGACTTCATCTAAGTCCAGTTTGGCACTGTCTGGGGTGATCCTGAGGGCAGGGTAATGAGAGAGGAAGTCTGCTGCACTGTTCCGTTTCCCGGGCAGGTATTTGATCTGAAACCAGAACTTTTTTAATGTGACCGACTCTGGGCATAGGCTTCACAGCCTGCTTTCAAGGCCCAGGGCCAGTAGTCCTCCTACGTACCGGACACCTATACATGTCTCCACTTCGGCGCTAACACCCACCGTCCATATTGAATACATGCTAGGGCTGTCTCATACAGGACTGGTGTATGTGTATTGGTATTAGCGGGGGTATTTTTACGACTTGTCGGCGGGGCTTCTGGTAGATCAGTAAAGTCTGATTTTTGTTAAATTCAAATCCTTAAACTGTTCCCTGCCTCAGCGGGATTTGAACCCGGGTCCGTCAGGACTGCAGGCCAACTCTCTACCGATTGAGCCACCGCCAGAACTGCAGGGTTCTCTCCTTCAACCTGAACAGCCTGGGATTGACCACGTCTGTGAGGGCTTTGTCCCCCAGCAGTTTCACAAGGGGTCGGTGGTCAGTCACGATGGTAAGATTGGAGCACCCTTACAGGAAGAACCTTGCCCTGTGGAGGAACCATACCATGGCAAGTGCCTCTCCCTCCACTGGTGCATAGCCTGCCTCCATCTGAGATCAGTGAAGACTGCCACACAGCGCAAGGCACCACCCACCCTTGCAGCAGAAGGGCGCCTCTGCAGACAGACAGCTGCAGTATTGTTGAAGCATCACAGAGCCTATACCATCTCTACTCCAGTTGATAATGGCCACGGTGGGGCGAGTCCTGCCATAGTAGGCCAGGCTGTCCTTGGCTAGCTAATATACGATGTCCTGTGCCTGGCGGAACTTGGTATGTAGATGTTCGTCGCAGTGCACGTACTTTCCTGATGGCATCCTTAGTACCGGTAGTTCCCTGAATGGTTCCACGACGGGGGCCATGGCCAAGAATGGGGCCAGTTGGCTCACAAAACCAAAAAGAGCTTTTATTTTTATTTTTTATTATTATTATTTTTAATGGAAATGGGGTGGTAACAGAAAGGCATACTTGGCTGCTAACCATAGGGCTAGAAAGGAGGTGCTCGGTGCTACTCAGAGTTCCTGAAATTTGAAAGCTGGGAGGAAATTGCTTGCATGCAATGTGTGGATGTGGCAGTGAATGCACCGTTTATTTGTTATTGTGTCAAGTGGCGTTTTGCAGGTGGATGCGTTCGTTGCATGTTTTTGTGTGTGTGTGTGTGTGTGTGTGTGTGTGTGTGTGTGTGATCTCTATAATGGAGGATGTGTAAGAGCAGCATGGGTACATCAAGTTTTTTGTGAAACTTAGGCAGAATCTCAAAAAATGTTAAAACAAGCATTTGGTTACAATGCTTTGGGGGTTACAAACCTGTGACTGGTTACAGTGTTTTATAAACGGATGAACATCAACAGACGACAGTACACATTCTGGCCACCCTTCCACCAGTTCAACTCCTGATAGTGTGGCCAAAGTTCGTGCAACCATCCTCAGAAGTCTTAGGAGGACAATCCACGATGATTGTGACATTGTTACCCCATCGTATGGAACTTGCCAGCTCATTGTGTGCGACAACCTTGACATGAGATGAATCACTGCCAAGTTTGTCCTGAGGCTCCCGACTGATTAACAAATGCAGCATTGTGTGGAGGTCTGCATGGAGCTCAAGGAAATGGCCAGAAATGGCCCTAACTTCCTCTCAAGGGTCATTACTGGTGATGAAAGCTGGATTTACGGATATGATCCAGAAGCCAAACAACAATCATCACAGTGGAATAGCCCAGCTTCACTCTGACCAAACAAGGCATATCAGGTCAAGAGCAATGTGAAATCAATGCTTATCTTTTTCTTTGACTTGGAGGGCATTGTTCATAAGGAATTCATTCCTCAAGGACAGACCGTCAATGCAAAGTTTTACTGTGTCATTTTGAGACGGCTCCAGGAGGACGTGAGGTGAAAATGTCCAGACAAGTGGTGCACAAACAAGTGGGTGCATCACAATGACAGTGCACCCATTCACACAGCCCTTGTTGTTCAGCAGTTTTTGGCATTAAAAAACATGCTGGTCGTCCCTCACCTCCCATATTCACCAGATTTGGCCCCCCCAGTGATTTTTTCCTCTTTCCGAAAGAAAATTCAACTGAAATGACTTAAGATTTGACACCATTGAGGAGATCCATGAGGAATCGAATAAGGCCCTGAACAAGGTGATGCTTAAGGACTTCCAGAATGCATTCTGATTGTTGGACAAGTGCTGGGATTGATGTCTATGTATACCCTAGGAGACTAATTTGAAGGGGATGTAGGTATATACCTTGAGAAGTTTTTTCCTTCCTCAGTTAGATTTCTGGAACTTTAGGGTAGCACCTCATAACTGCGATTTACAAAAATGGAGATAAATGTAGCCTTGGTAATTATCAGCCAATCAGCTTGACCAGTACAATAAACCCTCAGTATACGGTACCGAACCCGCTTTTAACGATTGGTTTTAACGACCACCCTGAGCTGGCCAAGTATTACGATATGTTTGGCTTTCATGAGCTAATGGCTTTAACGTCAGGGATCTGGCACCATTTAGATCATTATATTGAGGGTGTACGGTACGGTATGTTTATTAAAATATATGAAATTAATTAGAGAAGATATTATGAAGTACGTGAGAACAAATGGATTACGGTATTTAGTGATAAACAGTTCAGTTTTATACCTGCCAGGTCCTCTCCATTAAAAATGCCTACTTCCTTAGATAAATGAGCAGAGGCTCTTGGTGAAAGAAATTGTATTGATGTAGCTTACTGTGATTTTAAAAAGGCTTTTGATAAGGCACAGCACAACAGACTGCATCACAAAATTAAGATGTTTGGCATTGGTGATGAAAGAGTTAAGTGGCTTGAGGCACCTCATCAATTTTTTGGGCTTTCCCTATTTTGGCTCTCATTACGGTACTGCTTTTGTTACTTCCATCGTACTGATTTTTTTCTTTCCTTCTCATTCAGGAAGACGTTTTGATTATTAACCTGGGATTTTTTAACTTTATAAAAACAAGTGTATCGCAAGAGAAACTGCGAGTACTCCTTCGGCTTCAAGCGCTGTTAGTGAAATGATGTGTTTTTGAAGTTGCGATGGTTTTTATATCTCTGTGATGCAAGCATGAAACTATTCACTCCTTATGGGAATTGACTAGGTAAGGCTGATTTGCTAAATATTTATTTATCCAATGTATTTTCATTATTTGATAGCATTCATGATGCAGATTTGAGTTATATGTTTTTCTCTGTGCATATACATTACTGGGAACATTGGAAAAAATTAATAAATGAATAATAAAGTTGCAGAGTGGCAGGGCCATTTGAAAATATGACTGCTGACAACAGCCTGTAAAATAACATTCCATTGCTTTTTTGCAACATGTGATCCCTACATATCTGCAAGTGGGTTGGCAGAGGGTTAGTGTGCCTCCCCATAAAGCAACCAAAATGCTAATGACCATCCCATACAGGATTATGTCGTCCGGCTATAGATAGATACTGTTAATAGACATTTTGTATAAAAAATAAATGAAGAAAAAGAAGGTGAGTAATTGCTTATTGCTTCAGAAATCACCAAAGTTTGGTTTGGTAAATTTCTAATCAAAATAATAGTCAGCCATAACTGTTTTTTTTTTTTTTTTAAGAGTAGGTTATGATATAAAATAACACAGGTTTTATAAATTGTAGTATGTCATGTGGTTTATCATTATAACAGAAATACGAGGGCGATCTGCATCAGAGGTCTAAGCGTCTTGTGAGAAGTGTCAGCATGGAGGACCGGAGGGATAAGCTGCAGTGTGGGGTCTCATCATAGTTTTTGTCCAGTCTACTGTAATGTGAGTATGACCTCAAATGAGGTTAACCACGCAAACACCACCCGTATTTGTTAACACCTGTTTAGCTTAAAGTAAGGCAAACACTGTCTTTGAATATAATGTACAACTTTATATATACCGGTATATGTGTGTGTGTGTGTATATATATATATATATATATATATATAAATTGGAATCTTTGAACCCTTAGTTCTCATGAAGAACCTTCAATTTGCACCATAAATAAGCCACCTTAGCCTCATCAGTATAAATGAACAAGTAAAACAAAAATGAGAGAGAATCACTATCATCATACCCAGCCCCACATGTAAAAGTACTCCAGCTGTGTTTCAGTGTTGTCTGCATCTCGAGTATTGTGTGCAGTAATAGCTTTCTTTTGTCCGCCGCATTTACATAGTTCTTGTATTCTTGGTAGCCTTTGATAATTTTATTCTGTTGAGAGAGTTCTTCTGCGTACGGGTAACTTTACACTCCCTCTTCTGTCATTATGGGTAACTCTACACTGAGTGACAAGCCAAATGGTTTCCTGTACAGCAGGAAACCGTTTACTATGCTGGGTGGTAACCGTATAACCAAATTATGGCGCCTGGTGGTTTAGTGGGTACTTAAGGCACTCCAGTTAGATTGAGCCTGTGTAGGTTTATATCCAAGGGGTGGTTGGGGTTTATTGCTTATGTAATGCCACTCAGGGATGAGTGAGGCTGGTCACTATCATCTTAAATGTCATGACTAACTTGCCTAGCTCCAGGCACCTATGCTCCTCTTGGGGCAGTATAGGATTGGATTATTGATGGATGGATGGATGAGAGAATCCCTTTGGCGCTAAAGGGTTAAAAGCCATCTTTGTAATCCTTGCATTTCAGTGTTATATTCTGATCACCAGCAGACTGTTATATCAAGCCAAAACGAATCGCTACACAACTATATGTTTTAAGTTGAAATGAGGCTGTGTCTTTGTGGTATGCCAGATGTAAAGTCTGCCTCAGCTACAAAGAAGGAAAGTTACCCTCCAGATGACAAGCAACTGCAGTGGCTTCTGGGGTGGCATCACCATTAGACACACAAGTGGATGGTCATTCTGCTAAAATGTGGCACGATGTGGCGGTAGTTTAGCACCCCACCCTGTCAATCTTGCCATAATTCACAGCCACCAGCACCACTCCTCCAGGACTGCATCAAGACCCGGAAGTACAAGTCATCCATTGAGTGATCCCTTGATGTCCCCAGCTATCTGTTGATTCTGTTTCAGAGAGAGAGAGTTTTTTTTTTTTTTTTTCCATCTCTGGGCATGGGCTTCACCACCTGCTCCCAAGCCTCAGTAGTCTTACATACCATGCACCCCGACATGTCATCACTTCAGTGCTAACACCCACCATCCATATTGAATACGTGCTAGGGCCGTCTCGTACAGGACTGGTGTATTGGTATTGGTCCACCAGGAAGTGCATGATCCCACCCCCACCCCCCTTGCTAATCCATCAAGTACCCAGATTTTGACATGACTCCCTAGATATCCTTATTCAGTTGTACACAGAGGTTTGACTAACAACAGCAGACTTCTTGGCATGTTTTAGTCCATACCCAGGCTTCACAAGTACACGGGGTTAACCGTGGGCAGTGACAGATACCAGTTCACTTTAATGCTATTTGGCCTCAACATGGAAAAAGGGTGGTAACAAAGAAGAATACTTGGCTGCCAAGCATAGGACTAGAAAAGAGGTTTACAGGGCAAAGTCTGTCACTGAGACTTTTACATGATAACCTAAATAGTGTGGAAGGGGGAATGTGATATTTAAGGTGGCAAATCATATGAAGAGGGAAAATAGGGATGTCATAGGTGAGCAGTGTGTGAAGAATGATGAAGGAAAGGTAGTGGTGAACAGCAGGGATATTAAAGACGCATGGTAATAACATTACAACCGGTTGTTGCATGAGGAGTTTGACTAGGACAGGGAAGGTTTGAAGCCAGCAGATCCAGTGTCTGGCCCGTGGCCTTTGATTGACGCTGCTGCTGTGAGTAGGGCAATAGGCAGGATGCAGGGGAGGAATGTGACAGGTGTGTCTTGGTTGACTGCTGAAATATTGAAAGCCTTAGGAGATATTGGAGTAGGGTTAGTCACTGACTTGATAAATAGGAATATACATGAATGTGTTGTCCCAGATGATTGGCTGAAGAGTGTAATTATAAATGTGTACAAGGGGAAGGGTGATACCCTGGAAAGTGGAAATTATAGGGGCATAAAGCTTTTGGACCAGATAATGAAGGTAATGGAGAGAGTTCTAAAAGGTATGATTAGAGAAAGAGTGAATATTGATGAGATGCAGTTTGGGTATATTCCAGACAAATGGACCACTGATACATGTTCATTGTTCAACAGTTTCAGGAATAATATATCGGAAAGAAAAAGGAACTGTACTTTGTTTTTGTAGATTTGGAGAAGGCCTTTTACAGAGTCCCTAGAGGGGTGGTGAAATGGGCAGTGAGAAAGTTTGGAATCGAGGAGTGGCTGGTTTGGGTGGTTATGGCTATGTATGTTGGTGCTTGCACCCAGGTAAGGGAGAATGGAGGTTTGAATGAGTTTTCTGGGGCACAAGGGCTTACCAGTAAATACAGACAGAACAAAAGTGATGGTACCTAGGGCTGGTGGCGGTACTGTCAAAGAAGAGGGAGAGTGGCCACGCGCGAGGTGCCACAAGGGCACGGGAAGTAATTCCATTATGTGCAGTGTTTGTGATAAGTGGGTGCATAAGGCATGTAATGGTATTAGAGGTAGACTGCAAGATAGTGCTGATTTCAAGTGTGTGGTGTGTTGGGGAGAACACGGAGATTGTCAGGTGTGAAAGGATTGAACTTGCTGGTAGGTCTCTTGAGTGTGCAGAAGAGTTCTGTTATTTGGGAGACATGTTATGTGCTGGAGGTGGGGCTGAAGCTAGCTCTGTGGCTAGCATGAGGAGTGGTTGGAAGAAATTCAGGGAGCTGTTGCCTTCCCGACATTTGAGAGGGCTCTCCCTCGGTGCTAAGGGATCCTTGTATGCGGTTTGTGTCAGGAGTATAATTTTGTGTTGTAGTGAGACCTAGGCAGTAAAGGAAGAGAATATTCACAGGCTCAGACGTACAGAAATGACAGTGGTTAGGTGGATGTGCAGTGCATCCTTGAGTGCTAGGCCTGGTGGAGGGGGAGGGCTAGGTTTGCAATGGAAGAGTTGAGAGGTAGGATGGGACTGGAGTATATGAATAACCATTGTTTGTGGAAATAAACATTATTATTATAATTATTATTATTATTATTATTTTATTATTATCCATCCATCATCATCCAATCCTACATTGCCCCATGAGGAGCATAGGAGCCCGGGGCTTGGCAGTTGGTCCCGACATTTAAGATGAGAGTGACCAGCCTCACTCATCCCTGAGTGGCATTACTTGAGCAATCAACCCCAACCATCCCTTGGATATATACAGTGGCATCACCAGGGGGGGGGGCTTAGCCCACCCCAAATCAAGGACTCAGCCCCCCAAAAAATTGCAGCCCCCCAAAATAATAATAATAACAAATCAACAGCTTACATAGTATGCTTACAGCTCGGCATTGACCCACCTAGCTTTCCCCCAACCCCCTAAAGCCAATCCACTTTTATTCGTGCATCCATATTAGTTTAATACAATATTATTTATAGCTATATAATGTGATTAGTTATTCACAATTTATGTAAACCTGTGACTCAAATCATAATGGTTATATTAGTTTCCCATATACTTTTTCCAAGCTTGGTTTTCTTTGAAATATATTTATTGCACAAAGAATGCAAGAATGTATTACATTTATCAGATTTATTATATATTTACAATATATAATATGGTATATATTAATCACGGAGCTTTAAAATTGGATTATGCAGTCTAAAATATCTGATCTAAGCAATTTTTCACAAATTCGAATGTTCAGAGTATCGGAACTCGGAATGTTTGTTTATATTGAGAAGTGTCTGTGAACTGTGACTAAATCCTGTGTTGTTTTCGGTTTTATTTGAATGTATTGGTTTCAGTGGCTGTTATAGACGTTACTAAGTTCCGGTATATTGCTAGCCACAGATATGAGATCTAGCCTATACTCTATACAGTCAGCAGTACTTAGTTGGTTCAGTCGACACTGGACTGTCAAAACTGAATGTCCTAGCCCTCTTATAGGCTATTCTACAATAATACATTTGCGGATATCAGCCAGCAGCCACTCAAGTGATGAAAAGGTCATCTAAAAATCCTCAGGGACAGGGTGACATAAGGAAATTCTTTCGCACCCGCACCTCCAAAGATGACTCTGATGAGTGCCAAGAAAAAGTGGCTGTTATTGGGAATGAGGTGCCAGAAGCAACCCCAGATAACCCCCAAAGCTGAACCCATTCAGACGTGTAAGTAGGCCTATATCAAACTATTTCAGTAGTCATTTTATGAAGCTTAGGCCAGGATTTTTTTTTTTATTGATTTATTTTTAAATTGGCTAGGCCTAGGCTATTTCTCATTGTTGCAAATATATTGCCCTAAACGTACAGAGTGGGAAAGTAGGCTAAAACTCTCTCTCTGCAATGAACTGCAATTTTAGTTTACATTCACTGATAAGTAATACTGTGAAATGAAAAAAAAAAAATCCACATTGCATTATGTCACTCTATGGGAGGATATCAGTTTTTATAGAATACTTTTTTTTTTTTTTTTTTTTTTTTTTTTTTTTTTTTTTAAAATGGTTTTATAATGTAATTGCTTTATGAATTGGAGTTACTTGTTATAGAATAATATTTTATAATTTTTGTTTTTTGTGAATGGCTTTGTTTTCTTATCACAGTACCGGTAATGGATGATAAATCATGGCAATTATATCTATATATATACATTGAATAAAGAGCTTCTTTGAATTATCAAATTTAATACGGTAAGACTAAGAAACTTTTATGATACCACATACTACTAGCAACTGAAGAAAAACTATTATCTACAAAAAAGCTTTATACAGTTACCTTGTACACATTATATCATAAGGTTTACTGATGCCTGGTATTAAGCCCATCAATATTCATGTGTCCTATAAGTTTCTTATTAATAGCCTGTGAGACCTTATTTTACTTTTTCTTCATCTATAGGCCTCAAAAATGCCCCTAAAGCTGCTCAGTTTCCTAAAAATTTCCCGGGGGGGCTTACAGCGCCCTCCCTTACCCCCCAGCTGCATAGGCTCGGTTCGCTCCCCCCCCCCCCTTCTACATACACCAGGGCTACAGCCCCCCCAAAATCTAACCCCTGGTGACGCCACTGGATATAAACCTTCATCGGCTCAATCCGATTGGAGCACAATAATTACCCACTAAATCACCAGGTGCCAAAATCTGGTTATATGGTTACCACCCAGCATAGTAAATGGTTTCCTGGTGTACAGGAAACCATTTGGCTTGTCACTCAAGGTAGAGTCACCCACAGGCAGAAGGAAGATGAAAGAATGAAGGAAAGAAAGGCAGAAGAGGGAGTGTAAAGTTACTCGTAGGCAGAAGGACAAGGAAAGAAAGAAAAAAGTGAATGGAAGGAATGAAGGATGGAGGAGAGGAAAGGGCAGACACCCGACAGGAGCACTACATCGCGTGAGTGGATGGTGAGTGCCCCCACCTATTATTATTATTATTATTATTATTGTGATAGGAGAGGTAGATTGAGATGGTATGTGCATGTGGAGAGGATGGGAGGTGATAATTGGATGCAGAAAGTAAGAAGTGCTAAACATTAAGAGTAAGTTTGCGAGAGGTAGACCAAAAAAAGACCTGGAAAAAGGTCATTGAGTGTGACTTCAGGGATAAGGGACTGAATATGGAAGCTGCTAGAGACTGATCAGCATGGAGAGCTGCCATTTGGCCACCGAGGTCGATGCATGCAAGCATGTTGGAACCTTCGAAAACTAAATGAAACGATCGCCTGTAGAATCTTCATGAGGCTTACAACAGTTGTCCGTAACAGACTTGGCCAGTAAAGAAGCTAAATTGCCTCTGTACCTTAATGACTGACTGGTCTTTGCATCCACAAAAGACAGCTGTAGCTACTTAATGCAAAAATGTCTCCAGCAAGTGGGGTGCAATGGTCTCCTTGTGAACCCCACAAAATCTCTTCTCAGTCACACGCTGAACACAATGGCATAGTATCTCAACAGCTTGACAAAATGTTAATGAGTGGATAAGAGGTAGGATTGGTGGGGTTTGGAGGTTTCATGATGTCTCTTCCATAATGATTTGTTCTGCATGTTACACTTGATGTCCACTTTTATGGTTTTGATTTAAAGTTGATAGTAATGCTAGTAGTAGTACTGGTAGTTGTTCTTGATCATCACTGGTCTGTCAGGCCAAGCATACCCTTCAATCATAGGCAAGCTCCTGCCCCTGCATGGTCGTCCCATGCAGTGAACTAATGCTCCCTTCAGTTGACAATGCTCTGCAACAGTGATGTGCAGGGAAAAGTTTGGTGGTATAGTTTTGCGGATGGACACCCCGTTTGTGTCCCCACCCAGTTAGCAGAGGCATCATAACAGGCACCAAATCACCCCATTATCTGGTTATGTGGTCACCACCCAACATTGTAAATGGTTTCCTGGGTTGCAGGAAAACATTAGACTCATCACCAAGTGTAGAACCACCCAAAGTGGAAAGAGGAATAATAAAAAGAAACAGGAAGGAAAGGAAGTAGTAGGAAGTGAGGTGGTCAGACACAGTGGTGCAGTGACCCCTCCAGATACGCAGCTAATGTATCTGAATTTTTCTGGTAAAATCAGATTGTGCAAATGGTACCACAGAAGCCCATGTTGCAAGGCTAATTGGTATTGTAAAATCCAAAAAAATTTCCAAAGTCCCTCTTTTGGCCTTGATAATTTTTGAACCCCCCCCCCCTCCTCCTCCCCAGATCATACTTAATATTCTGGTACACATACAACCTCTAGGAACATCAATGGGCATAAAATGGGGTTAATTAGAGTGTATAAAGTGGTAAATAAGTAGTGATCTGTTACCATGACAGGGGATGGAGCAATGCTTGTTTCGGGGAGGAGTGTACCCGGTACCTGAGGCTGAGGGGCCTCTTTACTGCTTTACAGAGGGTGAGAGAGGGAGAGTGAAGAAGACGCAGAGTGCACCTGCGTGGCATCCATGCATGGCAGCCGTGTTGACATGTCACTGCGTGTGAGTTTCAACTGTTGATGCTCGACAAGCCATGTTTTGGGAGTGGCGATTTCTGGAATTTTCCCTCGCAGCCCAGATTCTTTTCCAAGTAACAGAAATCAGGTTAGGGTTTATCTTTCCAAGTAAATTGTGAAATTCCCAAATGGAACCCACACAGTTGGAGAAGTCAGTGTAGTAGCAGCAGCAGCAACAGCTTAGTTGTGACCCCAGGATTATCTGACATGAACACAGTGAACTGCAGGTAGAAATTTCTTTTTCCTGCAGTCCACCTTCCTCCTTTTTGGGTACTAAGGAGGGAATTGAGGGATGTTTAACTGGGCACTGGGGCCACCTTATATCAGTGCCACCACATGAAAGTGAAGGCTTCTCTCACTGCGACATTTCAGCATTAAAATGATGTAAACAACACACATTAATGATAAGGTTTAATATGCGGAAAAAGTCATTCAAGTGAAAGGTGCCATGAAGCCTTCCATGCCAGTTGAAATATTAGCCTTAGGTGGCTCTTTCAAGGGTAGCAGGATGACTCTTTGAACCCGAGTGGAGCACACTGGACTGCCATCTGTCATGATGTAGGCTTAAAGTTTTCAGTCTGGTGATTATTTTTTATTTCGTTCTTGCTGCTACCAGACTATTTTATTCACCTTATAGGTGACTTTCAGAGTTGGAGGAGTTAGATACAGCTTCCATTAGCGTCTTCAGTACTAGGGGTCTGCCCTAAGTTGAGTAAAATCACTTCGTAATAGGAAGATTGAAATGTAAATTGTAGTCATATTAAAGGGGTTTGTATGGACATGAGGAGAGAATGGAAACTGAAAGACTGACTAAGAGGGTGTATGTAGGTGAGGTGGAGGGAGGGGAAGACCGAAGATGAGGTGGGGGGAGGGAGTTGAGAGGTATATGAGGGAGAGGGGAGTGGGTTGGGGGAGGGTAGTCAAATGGTGGGTGACAGAGCGATTTGGAGGCGTTTTGTCTGCGGCCACCCATTGTGGGATTAGGGCGTCAGGCTGTAGATAGATTGTATGATGAAGGCTGGTTTTGTTTATAGTTAGGCACATTATGAATTGTTTTGGGACATCGTCAAGGCCTTCAAAGCACCGCAAAGCTTTCTGTGCCACCTTGAATATTGCCATATGTTGTGCAAGACATTGAATCCCTGAGTACATCTATATTAGGTGGAATAAAACATGATAATGCTGTGGTTTAGATGCTGAAAATGGAAGCTTTTAAAATTTGGTAGTTTAGAATGTTCATGTAAGTTCAAGCAACCGTGCTAGTAAGTTTTCACAACTTCCTGCACTCTCCAACAGGCTAAACTTCAGATGTGGATGGCAGGCTTGGAGTTGCAAGTTGAAGTCAGTTGAGGAGAAGACTCAAGAGGAGAAGTGCTGATAGTCAAATGAAGTTATGGATGGAACACCTAATCTACCAAACGAAGGACATCAGCTCTCGTCTGTCTCTTGTAGATATTGTACATCTGTAAGTATAGTCAACCAGAAAAAAGTATCGGCCATCTTACTGCACAGATCCTTCCCAAATATGGACGGTGCATTGTGATATACGGGGCACCCTGTAATTATAAGTGCAGATATTGTGCTTGGTAATTTTTACAACTCCATGTCATATACAGTACATTGTCACATATTGGATGGTGTACTTTTTTTGAAGCAATATGTTAACCAATTCATGTGCATCAGCAAGTCACTCATTTTCATAACTATTGATCCCCAGGTGTACGATACTTACTTGGTTGTCTGTACAAGTGAAAAAATAAGGAAAATATGTAAACTAATTTACTTAATGTTCTGAGGTTTAAATACTCCTTTTATAA
This sequence comes from Coenobita brevimanus, assembly GCF_032717465.1. NCBI lineage: Eukaryota > Metazoa > Arthropoda > Malacostraca > Decapoda > Coenobitidae > Coenobita > Coenobita brevimanus. The sequence goes on from NC_137040.1 coordinate 1,379,736, forward strand.
TCTTCTTTGGCTGGTCTTTCAAGTCACCTACCTCCTCCCCTCATTATTATAATAATAATTATTATTATTAATTCAGTAAACTCAATTATCCATTGTATTTCAGCCAAGCTGTAGGCTGAATAAAGTGAAAATCCTGGATATTGCATAGTACCCCACCATTGGCCCAACATATGGCGTCGAGCCAGATGTTGTGTTACTATCTGTCTCAACCCTCAGTCCTAAAAACTTTCCCATGAGTAAAAGATGAAAACTAAGCATAAAATACAATACAGTATTGACACAGTATGGTAATACTGTAGAGTACAATCCCAGTTAACCATGAAGCCGGGGAACGTACTTTCCCAGTTACAAAGTTTTCCATGTTTTTATGAATAATATTTAACAATGGACTTATCAAGATACTGTAAGATATTGCAAGCTCGTTGGTAGTTAGTCGGTTCTTTAGGTAGAAAACTGTATGAGTACCACACATTTTCTGCTGATGAAGAGCTTGCCATTTTTCAGTGGATATATATTACTGTATTGTTTTTTTCAACCTTCTGTCCTAAAAACTTCCTTGAAAATCAATCATGCAATACAGTATTGCTCCAGTGTGATAATACAGTACATAGTGTACTATGTACTCACCTTGTGTTGGCATCAGTGGAGGGTAGAGACGTGCACCATGCAATACAGTACAGTGCACTTAATCCAGTGTGGTCTTGTTGCAGTAATTACATGTACAGAATTTCACAATCACAATAGAACACTAGGACACGAAGCACTGAGGGGCCACAAACCTTGCAACAACAACGAACTAGGCACATAAGACCACAAAGTAAGTCAAAGCAGTAGGATTTTGTAACTGCATGATCACGTGCAATGCATACAGACACGTCTTTAAGAGATTCGTGGGTAAGAATGAGTGCGACTGTAGGTTCAGCGTCCTGTGTGGGCTGCTTCCCCCCACAGCAGATTCTGATTGACTGGCACATCGCAGGCATTATCATTGGCTGGCGCATTGTGAGGTTTGCCTGGGCACTGGCTGGCTACTGCATATGAGCCGGTTGATATGCCTTGCCGCTGGATATTTCATAGAACTGCCAGTTACTTCTCATTTTGGCGCCAGATGCATATTTTCACCAGATATTGCATCAACAGAGCCGCGCCAACAGCACCAGATATTGTGACAATGGATAATTGAGTTTGCTGTGCAATATTTTATTATTATTATTATTACAATACTTGACTCGTTTCAAAAGACGGTGTTCCCTGTTCACACTCTTGTACCTGTTTCTGAACCTTAGCTCAACCCATCATTAACTGGGGAAAAAGTGTAGATGATGATGATGATGACCTGTTGCTATTTTTATTATTATTACTACTATTATTATTATTATTAATAGTGGTAGGTGGGGGTGCTCATCATCCACTCACGTGGTGTAGTGCTGCTCTCAGGTAGCTGCCCATTCCTCTCTTCTTGCTTTCCTCTTCATTCTGTCTGCGGGTTACCATACACTGAGTGACAGGCCAAGTTTCCTGTACACCAGGAAACCATTCACTACACTGGGTGGTAACTTTATAACCAAACTATGTTGTCTGGTGGTTGTGGGTAATTAAGGTACTCCAACCAGATTGAACCTGTGTCAGTTTATATCCAAGGGGTGGTTGGGGTTTATTGATCAGATAATGCCACTCAGGTTTGAGTGGGGCTGGTCACTCATCTTGAATACCAGGATGATTTTACGTAGCCCTGGCCTCCTACGCTCATGGGGCAACACAGGATTAGATGATGTTTGTATTATTATTACTGTATTGTATAGTTTGGCATGAGAACAAAAACTCGGAAGTGTGAAATGTGGAAATGGGGTTAGAGAGGAATGTGTGTGTGGAGTTTGTTGAATGGATAGGATAAGAAATAATGTAATTTGTGAAAGGTATGAAATAGGGAAATCTATAGACAGTAAGATTGAAGGGTGTGTGTGCTTGGATGGTATGGTTTTTATGGAGAGAATGTATATAGTTAGGGTGGTGAAAAGGGTATATGTGACTGGTGCTGCATGTTGTACTGTCACATCGTGGTCATGCACTTTCATACAGAATCAGTTTCAATTTCATACAATGGCAGCATCTGAAGTCAAACATTCCTCAGAGGTGGTTTGAAAAGTGCTGCTGGAGCCATTCAGTTTTCATACAGTTTCAAACAAAACAAGTGATGCCGTGCTGTTGTCAAACAATCCATCCTGCCCTGATCCGTAAAATCCAGGGACTTCCATTATGGATATATTTAATGTTCATTAAATAGGAATTGTACAGTGTTGTCATAGCTGAAATGATTCTGTATTGATGTTACTGCATTGGAATATTTACCGTTATAAGCTCAGTCAGTGATGTAAAAATGCTAATACATGTTACCCTGGGGCAGTATTTTCAGTATAGCATCAGAAGGCAACTTTTATGAACAGATTACCCATTTCACTTGCTTTTAAACATAAACCCTCCCAATAACAGAGCAGTTGAGGGGAAACTTGATTTGCCAAAGCCGAAAATTCATTATATCCGATGGGCTGCCCCCGAGGTGGAATTTCAAGCACGTGTGAAAATGAGTACTGGTACAGTAGCATATTATTGTACTAAAAATGTTGTATTAACTTGGGCCCATAATTTCGTCCTATTGCAGTTTATTTCACATCCTTGCTGGAGGAAAAAGAGTAGGAAACACGTATTGTGACCCATTGCGTCTCAATTAGTGGATGTAGTGGGGGCACACCATCCACTCACTCGGTGTAGTGCTGCTCTCAGGTGACTGCCCTTTCCTCCTTCTGTCTTTCCTTCCTTCCATCCATCCATCCTTCCTTCCTGTTCTGTCTTTTTTTTCTTCATTCTTTCCTGTTCCTTCTGTCTACGGCTGACTATGCTGAGTGACAAGCCAAATGGTTTCCTGTACGCCAGAAAACCATTGACTGCTGGGTGGTAATCATATAACCAAATTATGGCACCTGGTGGTTCAGCAGGCAATTAAGGCGATCCAGTCAGATTGAACCTGTGCAGGTTTATATCCAAGGGGTGGATGGGGTTTATTGTTCAAGTAATGACACTCGGATGAGTGAGTCT
>NC_137040.1:1387828-1457828 GCF_032717465.1 Coenobita brevimanus
GGGAAGGGAATGAGGGGGTGGGAAGAATTGGCAAGGTAGGACAGGGGGAGGGGGAAAGAGGAGGGGATGGATAAAGGAGATAGGTAGGTTGAGGAGCGAGAAAGGTAGGGAAGAGATGGCTAAGGAAGGGGGAGGAACATGAGTAGGAAAGGGAAGGGAAGAAGAAGAGGGGTAAGGCAGGGGGTGAGGGATGAGCATGGTATGGAAGGAAGCAAAAGGAGATGCAGAGAGGCACAGAAAAGGCTGAGAATGCAAAGAAAGGGCAGGAAAGTGAAAAGGATAGGAAAGGGGAGTAAGATGCAAGGAATAGAGGGGAAAGAGCTGGGAGAGAGAGAGAGAGAGAGAGGAATTAGTATAGTATGCAGATGCATGGAAGTGCAGGCCATGGTAAAGTAAGGACACGCACAGCAAGGCAGGGGATGACAGGAAAGTATGATGCCATGCAGGGCAGGGGATGGCAGGACCGAGTATGGTAGAGAAGCTAGGGAGGTTAGTTTAGACATTGGAAGGGTAGGATAGGGATAGGCAAGTAAAGGTGGGGAGGGAAAGGCCAGACATGGTACAGCAGGATGGGGTAGGGGAGGGAGATGGTATAGTAGTGAGAGGCAGGGTAACTTGGTAACTTAAGGTGACATGGTAGGGATGGGAGATGGCAAGGTTATGGTACCAAGTGGCAGGGTTGTGTAGGCAGAGACAAGGTAGGGTAAAGAGGAAGGACAAAGTAATATAAGGACAGGTAAAGTAGGGTAATGAGCAGCAAGGTGGGTTAAGGAAAGATAGTGCAAGGGCAGCATTAGGAGGTAAGACAGGATAGGGTAGGAAATGGCTGGGTAGGATAGTAAGGAGAGGGAAGGTAGATTAAGGGCAGGGTAAGAAGGAAAAGCTAGGAGGGAAGATACTGGGCAGAGTAAAGAGAGGGAAGGTAGATTAAGGAGGGGCAGGGTAAGAGGGAGAGGCTGGGAGGGAAGATACTGGGCAGAGTAAGGAGAGGGAAGGTAGATTAAGGAACGGCAAGGTAAGAAGGAGAGGCTGGGAGGGGTACAGAGAGGCAGGGTAGGGTGAGCTGAAGCAGGCTGATGTAAAGAGTGAGTGAATAAATGAAATCCAAGTGCCGGATAGCAAAGATCATATGGCACTATTTTATGATTTGAAGGTACAGACACAACAAAAGATACATAGTAACTAAAGGGGGGATTGTAGAGTAGGTGAAGGATATGGACTGTTTTTAGAAACGACATAATGCAATCAACAGAAAAGTACTGGGACTCTACAACAATATCTGTAAGACAGCGACGAGGACAGAGCTGTGCTAGAAAAGAAAAGCAGTGGCACAAGTAGTCGCATAATTTGGACAGTCTAAAAGGGTATGAGAAACAAAGGGGAACATCACAGGAAGAGCATGGAGGAGAGGTCCACTGGATGTTAAATAAGAGAGTGAATTGGGTATGACCGATAAGTTGACGTGTTAGTACTGTTCCCCATCCTCTAAGACATGGATTATGCCAAAGGGAAAAAGACTGTTTTACTGTGCAGAATTTATTGGCTGAAATGTCAGACCAGAATGATTGTCGTCTTGAAGTTAGAAGTGACAACAGGGAGGCAATCAGGGGCCAGATGGGCATAAAAGTGGGAATTCCCTAAGGGGATTGCAGAACGAGCTCATAAAAACGGGAGTTCCCTAAGGGGACTGCAGAACGAGCTGAAGAATAAATCTATTCTTTTCCAAGTACAGTATGTGTACAAACCTAGCAAAAATGTTAGTTTTTCTAAAAGATACAGGAAATATCTATTCTTGAATCTCACAAACAAGGGAGTGTAAAGAGGAGAATGATGGCAGAAGGGAAAGTGCACTAAGGGAGTCTGTGAAAAGAACAGAAAAAAATAATGAACAGTAATGCATACATTGTATGGCAAACAAAACTGCATAGAGTTCTGTTGTGTGTATGTGGGCAACAGATGGTTAGGTAAACTGGCAGGATGAAGTGGGGAAAAAGTATCCAAATCCTGTGCCACTTGATGTTTTAGACCCATCAGTTTCAATACAGGTAGAAGAATGACAGGATAATGTTTGAGAAAATAGGAATAAATGACAATGGGTGAGGTAGAGGATTTAAGAGCCAGGTGGGAGTTCTGAAAACGTAGAGGAAGGATATCGGAATTGTTAAAGGAAGAATGGGAGAGCAGAGGTCGTATACAAACTGGAAAATGTGGGCATAAGCATGGAGAGGAAGTACATTTTGATACAATGGGTGGAGGAATGGTAAGCCTCTGAGAAGGGGACTGATGGAGTTTGGTCAAGTATCAACGAGAATGAAGGGTACAACATTGGTAAAGAGAGGACTGACACAACTCAGCACAAATACCTTCATTAGAAAATTCAAAGGCACCAAGAGCTACTCACAGACCTACTGTTGATGGTGGATTGTGTAGCAGTGTAGGTTATAGTAGGTAAAGAAGGGTGGACTGAGTAGCAGTGCAGGTAATAGTAAGCTGACAAGTGGATTGAGTTGCTGTGTAGAGAAAGGCAGGGTAAGTTACAGTAGACAAAGATAGAGTGGGGTAAGGAAAAGCAGGGTAAAAAGTGGCATTGTAGGGAGAGGCATGGAAAGGTTGGGCAGTGAGGCAAGGTGGCAAGAAGCAGTGTACCAAGATACAGGGTAGTGTAATAAGCAGCATAGGATGCAACGGGGTGAAGGAGGTAAAGGGACGGCAAGACAGTGAGAAGAAGGTCAGGGTAGTGATAGCATGAGGAGGATAAAGTAGAAAGAGGCAAGGTCGACAGTGAAGGGCTGGATATGGAAAGACAGTGTACGATATGATGAGGCAGGGTTGGTAGGAAGGGGCAGGATAGTGTGTAGGGAGAGGCAGGGAAGGGTAGGGGAGTACAGGGGAAAGGCAGGGAAGGGTAGCATGAGGGAGTGTTGGGTAGGGAAGAGTGCAATAGCATTGGAAGAGACAGGGCAGGGATGGGAAGGTGGGTAGGAAAACATATGGGAGGGTAGAACTGGAAGACGGCAAGGTAAGGGATAGCTGGGCTGAGTAGGCAGTAGGGTTTGGTTAGCCATGGCAAGGCAAGCAGGTTAAGGGAGGGCAAGGCTGGATAGGGTAGAGGATGACAGGTCAAGGGTAGGGGAGAGCATGGCTGGGTAGTACAGAGGATGACAGGGAAGGGTAGGGTAAGGTCCAAGTAGGGTAGGGGAGAGTATGGCTGGTTAGGATAGAGGATGGCAGGGATGGGTAGGGTGAGGTCAACAGGGGGTATGGGAGAGCATGGCTTGGTAGGATCGCAGAGAAGGGTAGGGTGAGTGACATTAGAGAAGGGTTGGATGGGTGATGGCAAAGCAGGGCTGGGGACGATAGAAAGGACAGGGTAGATGATGGTCGGGTAGGGCAGGAGGAAGGGAAAAAGGAAGCATCAAAAACCCAATACAATACATAATACAGCAAATACATATAAAACTACATAAAATACATGACATACAAAACCATTTTAATTGGGGTATAATGACAAAACTTTTTTTTTTTTTTTTTTTTTTTGTAATTTGCATTTTGACAATTATAGTTCAAAATATAATTATTAAAATAACTGAGGAAAATATCATTCTTGCTGGAACCTAACCCTCATTTAAAGCAATTTCTACCTGCAAGTACTTTCCATGAATGCATCTAGTGGTGACTGAAGAATTACAGTATATGAGTAAAGATGCATTTTGGTGACAATATACACTGGAGTAAAAAAAATTGTAATAGTGTGCAAAAAATGCCTTTAGGTCTCAAACAAATCTGTTAAATGTAATTTCATCTTACTGTACTTTTTCATCCATTAGCAACCTGCTCCCCTCTTTAAAAAGTCCTGTCCAATGTCAATGACCTAACAATGGATTCACAATACCACCTCAACAAACAGCAGCCAACCTCCAACAGTACCCACCAATGCCAGAACACTGCTTAAACAAAGTGGAACGACTGCCTTATCCCATAAATCAACTATCATTCTTTTCATGCCAGACACATATCTCATACACACCCAAGTCTCCCTTTTTCATTTGTCTCCCAACACAGACACCCTATATCCTTCGATTAACTCTGGACACATGCATAACCTTTTCTCGACCCACAAGCCACATCACTGCAAAGGCACTTCATAAACTTCATGCTATCAAAACATCAACAGTCACTATACCCCTTTTCTCTGATCTGATCTAAAATTACCATCTCCCCATCTTAAATGCTGAGTTGTAACAGTAGATAAGAGCAGAATCTGGTGCTAGTCTAAAAGAAGTGCTAGGGATATGATGTACAGCTGTAGCAGCAACTTTTTGTATATGGAACAAGCTAGGAAAGGACAAAAATCTGAGCCAAGTTAAGATGAAGAGTATTCTCATGGACAGCGGAAGGAATCTCTGAAACAAGTTTATTTCAATGACAATTATGTCAGGCAAAATTAGGCTCATCAACTGCATCATCTGGACATACAGTATAACCATTCTAAACCACCACCACACCTAAACAAGACCTTCACGGAATCAATGAGGCTGTGTCCTCCCCACTCACTTTACGTACGTCTTCACTAGCAATTCAGACCACCTACTGTACACTGTTCACTTTAATGTGAAATTGTCTTCTCTATCTTGAATACTGAGCTGAAACCAGAAATTAAAACTAGAATATGGTGCTGGATACGAACAGTTTTTAAAGGTGCAAAAAGCCACGGAATAGCTTTAGTTTGCCACTGAGCTATAGGAAGTCTGTTGCAAAAAAAAAAGAAAATCCCAGTCTAGTCAAAGTGGATGAGCTATAGATGGCAGTACACCTCTTGACCACTGCCCCATAATCATATCATACACATTCAAAAATCTTTCACACACTAAAAGGCCCTATGGGAACTACTCCCACATGTTTAATTTTATCTATCTATACATCCATCCATCATCCAATCCTATGTCGCCCAATGAGGAGCGTAGGAACCCTGGGGTAGGCAAGGTAGTCCTGACATTTAAGATGAGAGTGACCAGCCTCACTCATCCCTGGGTGGAATTACGTGAGAAATAAATCTCAACCACCTCTTGGATATAACCCTACAAGGCTTAATCCAATTGGAGCACCTTAATTACCCACTAAACAACGGGACGCCATAATTTGATTATATGGTTACCACTCAGCGTAGTAAATGGTTTCCTGGTGTACAGGAAACCATTTGGCATATCACTCAGGGTAGAGTCACTCATAGGCAGAAGGAAGAGGACAGTATGAAGGAAAGAAAGAAGAGGAAAGAAAGACAAGAAGAAAGGACAGACCCCCTTAGCAGCACTACATCGAGTAGTGGATGTTGAGTGACCCCACCTACCATATATATATTATATATATATATACAGTATATACCATATATACAGTATATATAAATATATTATATATATATATACATACAAATCTGGTGGTTGGTGGGGACGTTCATCATCCACTCACTTAATGTAGTGCTGCTCTCAGGTGGCTGCCCTTTCCTCTCATCCTTCCTCTTCTGTCTCTCCTTCATTCTTTCCTTTTCCTTCTGCCTATAGGTGACTCTACACTGAGTGACAAGCCAAATGGTTTCCTGTACACCAGGAAACCATTTACAATGCTGGGTGGTAACCATATAACCAAATTATGGCACCTGGTAGTTTAGTGCGTAATTAAGGCGCTCCAATTGGATTGAGCTGGTAGAGGTTTATATCCAAGGGGTGGTTGGGGTTTATTGCTCCTGTAATGCCACTCACAGATGAGTGAGGCTGGCCACTCTAATCTTAAATGTCATGACCAACTTGCCTAGCCCTGGGCTCCTACGGTCCTCATGGGGCAACACAGAATTTTATATATATGTTATTCAAGGAGTACAAAGTCAAAACCTAGCCACACATAACCGCTACAACCATCCAACTCCAACACTACACAGTGCTTCATCATTTTCCTTCCTCCATCTAAATCAACCCACATTGCTATACAAGAAAACGTACAGTCGGCCACAGGAAAAAAAATATGAATACAAAAACATGTAAGCCACATTAAAAACAAATACTTCCACAAATGTAAGGAAACAGTTCAGGATGCTCAGTAATCTTTCTGACAAAAACGAAGGGAAACAACTCAAAACGGTTAGTAATCTCTGAGATAAATGATGGGAAACAACTCAAAATGCTCAATGATCACTGACATAAATGAAAGTGCATTAACTTAAGGATTCTTGTTACTTCTACATTTCTAAGAGCTATTCAGGACAGCATTTTACTATTCATGCAGAGAAGAATGATGCACTGCTTGGAAGACTGCAACGTTGTTCAATCCAATAATAAGATAAATAAATGGGAGCCAAATTCAAGATCCATTAATCTTGAGATTTCTGCACACACATTGCGTTAAAAATACTTGTCACGGGCAGGGGGAAATGCAGTACAGACTGACGAAGACAGTTCCAGAACAGACCTGCTGCATACTAATATTTTCCAAACAATGACAACGTTTTCTTGTGGCAGACTGTTCAGTACATAATTATAGCAACTGTAATAATGATGCAAATAATAACACAAGAAAATAGGCATAAAAATCCATGAAAATCAAGATAACATAAAAATACATCAAAACCAAGAAAATAGGCATACAGTACACTACATCAAAATAAAGAAAATTGGCATAAATATACATCAAAATCAATCTCAATATTTCATATAGAATTAAATAAGAAAAATATACCCATGTTTATTGCTAGCTAAAAAAGTACTATGGCTTTTATCAAGTCCTTTTATATGACACATTCATTAAATATCTTTTGGGCTGCTAATTTCCTTATAGTTTTACTAATGCCTGTTGTTGTTGTGGTCCCAGGCTCATCAACTATTCCCAAGAATCACACTGAATGGTAATAGAAACTAAACACCGGAATTTAACCTGTGGCCTGCAGCAAGGGGTCATGCAGACACTCCCCATGGTGTAGCAAAATGGCAATTTTGGTCACTCTTACAAATTTCTGCAAAATGTATATCAGTGCCTAGGAAATCACATCATGCAGACACCCACCGATTTTTTATTTTTTAACTGGCGTAGTTTTGGAGAAATAATTGCCAGAAATTGCATTTCCGGTAGAACATGACAGCAATGCTCCCTGTGTGTGTGTGTGTGTGTGTGTGTGTGTGTGTGTGTGTGTGTGTGTGCGTGCGTGCGTGCGTGTGTGTTAATGCATACTGGGGCAGAAGAGACAGGCTGTACACAAACTTTTGTCAGTCTCCCCGCTCGCCAAGTGGGTTGCCAGCTTGTTCTGCACACTGCAATACGAGCTTAAGGTGGTGCTTTTACATCCAATATTATTTTACCAACCTACTTCTGTTCCACTAGCTTCTACTGACCTTACATTTGATTTTATGTTATTTTAAAAAATTTAGACCCATGACTACCTTTCCTGGGGTGATAACATTGCAGAAAATGCGTTATGCCTTTGGGTCATTGTTGCTGGTGCATCTTAGCAACTTGGCTTATGACAGGGGGTGGGAATGAGAGCTACCAGTTACCCTAACTAAATTTTGTTTTGTGCTGATCCTTCTAGAACTTTTGTGGTGCACTGTTGAAAACCTCGCTCATGAGAGGTATGCTGCAACTTTCCAAGACACCCCAGCATGAGGTATGTCGCAGCCCACAGATTTAAGCTTCAAATTATGCTCCAAAATTATCCTTACACCATAGATTATCCTCTAATATTTTTTTCAGACGTGTGTGCATCTTACTACCAGCAGCCTACTTTGGAAAATTACATATACAAATTCTTAACCAAATTTCTCAGATCATTTAGCAACAACTCATTTCATTTCAAATATAAAATCAACGATGATCAGCACACAGGTAGGCTACACAATATCCAAAAACCAGCTACATATTGACATTCATTTCCTTGGGCAGGAAGAAATTTACTGTATTGGCAAAAAAGATGAATTGGACGATATATCAGTCTACAGAAGTGATTCGGTTACAATACTTCCAATGGCTGGGACCACAACAACAGCAACCCACAATTTACTGAACCATAATACAGGGCTGCCCATATGTATCAGGCATGTTGTGGGAATGGCTCAGTCTGTTGGTATTCTCACTACTTTAACAGATATTCAACTATCTTCAGTTAAACCAGGCATTTAATTACCATCTTTCCCTTGTACATGAGGAGCTAAAACAATACTGAATAATGGTGCTAGTCGTGAAGCAATTCTATGGAAAGGATGTTGAGCAAGTGTTATCTAATTCTGCCCGAGAGGTATGGGAAATAAATTTGCTTAAGGTAAAAAGCTTAGACCTGTGTGTGTCATGTCTCTGCGACTGTTCAATTTGCATAAGGATGGGGTTATAAAAGAGAATAGGTAAGACAGTGTTAGGTAAAGGATGTTGGAGTGTCTAATGCAAAATGGTAGGGTATGGAAACTTCCTGAATTGTTGTTTGCTGATGATACTGTATTGTTAAGTGAGGATGCAAGTGAACTGCAAGGCTTGGTGAATAAAGGTGTATGTAGGAAACGGAAACTAAGAGTGAAAGTAGGTAAGAGTAAAGTTATGATCTCTGAGTGAGAGAAATTCAATCACAGCAAACACATTGAAACTGGATGGTGTGGATAAGGAGAATGAGAGTGCATCCAAGTACTTAGGTAGTGTGATGAGTAAGGATGGAAGTTTAAAGGAGGAAGTGCTTGAAAAGGTACAACAAGGTGGAAAGATCATTGGTTCATTGAAAACAGTGATAAGGAATTGAAAAGTGAGCATGGAAGTAAGTCACACCATAACAGTATTGTGATCCCCACTGTAACATATGGTAGTGAAGCTTGGACCCTGTTGGAAGGACAAAAGTCAAGAGAAAAAGCAGTTGAAAGTAAGGTGTGTGTGTGTGTGTGTGTGTGTGTGTGTGTGTGTGTGTGTGTGTGTGTGTGTGTGTGTGTGTGTGTGTGTGTGTGTGTGTGTGTGTGTGTGTGTGTGCGTGCGTGCGTAATTCACCGGGTCGGTCAGAATCACTTGATGGTCGTGATCGTCAGCTTTTACCCTCCCAGAAGGGAGCTGAGAGCTCATATAGTCCGATCTAAGGGCAAGGCTGTGACCTTCACACACGCACACACTCGTCCCCTTGCTCAAGGGGGACAGTAACCACCCACTTCGTCAGTGAAACTTTTCGCAACCTGAGCGAGACGCGAACTCCTGTCCACCAGTTGGCAAGCGGGAACATTACCACTGCACCAGTGTGTGTGTGTGTGTGTGTGTGTGTGTGTGTGTGTGTGTGTGTGTGTGTGTGTGTGTGTGTGTGTGTGTGTGTGTGTGTGTGTGTGTGTGTGTGTGTGTGTGTGTGTGTGTGTGTGTGTGTGTGTGTGTGTGTGTGTGTGTGTGTGTGTGTGTGTGTGTACACGAAACTGAAAGTGTTAAGACATATACTTTGAGATAGTCTGGCCATGTGGAGAGGATGGAGAACAAGAGGATGACTAGAAGAGTGTATGTGAATGAGACAAAGGGGGATAACAAGGATGGGAGGGAGAACGAGGATGAAACAGGAAGATGGTCTGGAGATATAAGAGGGAGGGGGATGAGTTGGAGGAAGGGCAGCCAAATGGCAGAGGATAGAGCAACGTGACAGTGAATTATTCTGCCATCCCTTATGGGACTGAGGTGTTTGGCAATAGATAAATAGAAAAACAAGGAAAAAAATCTTTGCTTACTTAGAGTGATTGAACTTTATGCAATTATTGGAAGCAAATGCAAGAGAATATTTGATTATTTTTAAAAACACTGTCAATGGATGCAAACATGCAATCATCACTATAAAGTACAAACGGGTACTGGGAAGTAGAAAATAATGCAAGTCAGATACTGGTAATGCAGAATGAGCCATCTCCACATCAATCTTATAAGCAACATTATCATCACCATCATCATCCTTACCTCTTCTTCCCATCCCAGGTTGGGGTAAGGTATGGTCCAGAAAGCACGGACAGAACACATGATATTCAGACATGTTATATATGAACCACCCTGAATTTTTGAGCCTGTCTCATATTATCTATTATGTACAGGCATGAGCAAAAGTTTGCTAACAATACTCTGCCAACACTATCTTGTACCGGTATTCCAAATTTATCATTCTTACCAAATTACAGAATAACATTTATTCCCATAATCTTTTCATTGGTGCTTGAAACAGACACCCTCATATGGTAATAATCAGATACTGAAGCTGCCAGGGTATATTAACATCCCTCAATTCTCTTAAAATTTCCCTACAGGATGATGATAGGCTATGAGAGAACAGAAACTTTGGTCTGCAGCCCATGTCATAAAATATTTCAAACAACACCTTCAATTTGTACAACCAGCAGAGATGTGTCTACATACTTTGCTCATGCTCAAGACGGAAGTCTTGGCTTTATCATACATTTGAGATTCATTCCTGCCTCATAACCATGGTTTGAATACTTTTATTTGGGAGGTTGCATTTATTGTTAAGTGTAGGTTTTTGGAAAACTGATCATCAGATATGGGAGGTTGCAATACCGTACAGTATGTTAATCCAGTAAGCTAATCTAAAGTGCTTGAAATGAAAGAACTGGGCAAACCACAGGCAGTAAAATGTTTTGTGTCCACTGTACAACATCATTAATAACTATAATGCTAATAATCGGTCAATAATCACAAGCATAATTCACTGGGATGTCTTCTGAGGTACAGGAGGCTTGCTATGAAATGATGTTAGGAAATCACCAAAGCCACTACGAAGACAAGCCACTTTCAACGTGGTAACATCAGACTTTCTTCAAATGAGAAAAATACTGTTACTAACAGTCAAAGACATCAAAAGTAACCTGGGAAACCTTTCTATATAAAAAATTCTAGAAATTATCAACCAACCATTTATCCTGCAATGTATCTATATGCACCTATGTAATGTGTTTATCTATCTACTTATCTACATGTACCTATCTATTGGTTTATCAACTTGAAATAATGCCGAGTTATTGCAATATTTTAGCAAGCAGACTGTGGCTAATTATGATGTGCAATGTGTCAGTTGCAGAACTTTATCTACTACTGGCATATCTGAGAATTTGCTTACTATGCCCTTGTTACTGTAACTTGGCCTACAATAACCACCTCAGCAATAGTCTAGCAAAAAGAATAAAGCTAGTAATGAAGCAGTGCAATGGAGAGGATACAGATCTGACGTGCTGAGTTATTCTACCATTGGGCAACATGAAAAATGCTGGTAAGTGGACAAAAACATGATATTAAAGTGAAAGAATTATGACAAGTGAGCACAGACTAAAATAACTAACTAAAATAACCCAAAAATGTGCAACTCACATATCTCAGATGGGTGGTAGTAGCAGCAGAAGTAGCTGCAGGGGCACAGCTAGGAACTGAAGACTGGGTTGGCCAAGAGATATGGAGTGGTTCTGGGAAGCTCCTCAGGCCAGAGGGTATTGCCCCAGAGATTTGAAGTGGCCATTGCCCCCCTGGCCATACCAAGACAGAAGCAACAGGTGAACACTAGTGGCAGCAAGAACCCCAGGAGTAGCAGGAGGCAAACACTGGCAGCACCAGGAACCCCAGAAGCAGCAGCAAGCAAACACTGGCAGCACCAGGAACCCCAGAAGCAGCAGCAAGCAAACACTGGCAGCACCAGGAACCCCAGGGGTAGCAGCAGGCAAACACTGGCAGCAGCACGAACCTCAGGAGTAGTAGCTGGCAAACACCAGTGGCAGCAGGAACAAAAGGAGTAGCAGCAGTTGAAACAGCACCAACCCCAGCAGGAGAACGAACAATTGCAGCACTGTGGTTCGTGGCCCCTGAAAAATTACAGACTTTTAGGAGATATTCTTAGGTCTGTTGATAAAGTAACCTTCTGTCTGTAGTGGAGTTAAATGTTGACCTTATTAACTCCTATAATACTGGTACTGAAGAGGGATGCCTTCTCGTGGTGGCACTAATAGGACCAGATGGTGGAGCTGCCTGATTATATAAAGTCCTCAGTCCCATCCTGATCCCTCCCCACCCCCCAACAAAAGAATGATGGACTACAGAAGCCTTAGCCTGCAGGCCACTGGGTTCATGTTCTGATAAGCCTCGGGTTGCAACTACAACAAGAGGCCTAAAATGAACTGATCCATTTTGCCATTTGTCTGGTTCAATTCCCTGGTTATACAAACATCCCTTGGGTACTACCTCATTCCCAGAATGGAAGATGATGAATTACAGCAGATAGGCAACTTCATGCCTGCAGTCCACAGAGTTCTCTTTTCAAATGAGCCCAGGGCCACAACAACTACTATAGCATGGGGAAAAGTGAAAAATCCACTTCACAAGAAGAAAACGGACTTTAATAAACTCTCAAACTATATAATACACCCTATAAAAATAATACCAAAATAATACCATCATCCCATGCCTTTTTCCCTATCCTCATGGGTTAGACTACTGCTGATATTAATCAACCCATCTGTCTGGCTGAACAGACCCATCAACCATAGGCAAGCAACCACCCCTGTAGGAAGGTGACACTGATGTGGAGGGGGAGGCAGCTGGCCTTGGAAGAGGAGTTTGGCACTAGACAAGGAGAAAGAGGCTGGCACTGGAAGAAGGAAGCAGCTGGCATTAGTCTCCACTGACAGGGAGGGGGAAGAAGAAACTGGCAACGAGGAAGGAGTTAGTCTGGTACTAAGGGTTGAGAAGGTGAAAAATGTGAGAAAGGACAAGACGGAAGAGAGTGACACTGGATGAGGTGGCACCAAGGGAAGAGGCCAATGGTATGCATGAGGATTATTAAAGTTACATTTAACCACTCCAATATAAAGTCTATAATCTGTACTACGAGGATTACTACGACTATATCTCATCTCTCCAATCTGATGGTAGTAGGTTAGGTTAAGTTAGGTTAGGTTAGGGTGATGTGGAACCTGCTACTGTGCCCTTAATAACTGGGTGTCCGCAAATGTGGCGTCCCTCCATGAAACAACCATCCACACTAGTCCCCAAGCCTCCCTGTGGCAAGGAACTGCCAGCCACATGGAAACATCAGTTCACTGCATGGGATGGGCCTGGAGGAGCAGCTGTTTGCCTGCAGCTGATAGGTCTGCTCAATCAAACTGACTGGGGTAGCACAACAACAACTCCAATCTTAAAAGTCCACATTAGGCTGAATAAAATCAAGAATGTTAATTTCATGCATGCAGTGTGTCAGGCAGAGAACGCAGAGACTGTATGACATGAAAGGACTGCTCTTGCTGTAACTGTTGAGTGTGTGGGGAGTTTTGTTGTTGGGGGGAGAGGGGGGACATGTTATGTGTTGGTGGTGGGGCTGGAATTACCCCTGTGGCTTGGGTAAGGAGTGGTTAGAGGAAGTTTGGGGAGCTGTTGCCTCTCCTGACACTGACAGGGCTCTCCCTCCACACTATGGGAGGGATCTTTGTATGTGGCATGTGTTAGGAGTGTAATGATGTATGGTAATGACACCTTAGCAGCAGATGAAGAGGATATTCTGACTCAAATGTACAGAAATGACAATTGGACAGATGGGTAGTGTATCACTGAATGGAAGGCCTGGACAGGCTAGGATTACTATTGAAGAGCTGAGAGGGATGGGTCTGGAGTGTACTGATCATGTTATGAGGGATCAGTTGAGATGGTTTGGGCATGTTAAGAGGATGAAGGATGACAACTGGGTACAGAAGGCCAAAGTGTGAACGCTGGGGTGGGGATGCAAGAAGCAGATAAAAAAGACCCAGGATGAGATCACAGAGTGTGACTTCAGGGATATTGGACTGAATAGTGAGGCTGCCAGAGATCAAGCAGTATGGACAGCCGTCATTCGGTGACCAAGGTCAACACATGCAAGCATGTTTGAGCATTCATATGTGATACAACTGCACAATAATCGATATGACTTACCTTCAATGGGTTAAGTGAATTCCCACAATGCTATTTTGCACATCAAACCAATCACGTCATACAGTAGTAAAATAATCTATATTCCTACTGGTTACACCATAATATACTGTAGATAATTAGTGACCTGTGAAGTATGAAGTACCCATACTGTACAACTGAAATATACAAATACTTTGACAAAAAAAATCAAGCACAAGTCATCATATTAACCCAACTTCTCATATTCACAAGACGTGATGGAAGATCATGAATATGCTCTTGGATCTGTTGAGATATGAATCAGAGGAGAAACGAAACCCCAGGTACATTCTCTTCCCTGTTTCTGCCCAAGAACATATAGGGCTGTTTGCAAGAGTGTGCTGGGCGATGTATCCTTCTCACATTATATTAATGTTTAAAATAATCATCCTGACCTGCTTTTCCCATCTCACAACAGGCAGGTAGAATGTATTCAAATATTATACTGATGAAGTGAAGTTCTCACCCATAAAGTTGTGTACTGTTGATGATGATACATGTGGGGCAGACAACTCATCCAGTGTTGCTGTTTGAGTTGTACTATGTTGCAGTGATGCTTCCCCTTCAACCTTTCTCAGTCTCGTCTATCTCTGCAACCTGCCATCAATCCATCTTCCATATTTGGTTCCCTGTCTTGCCATCAATCTTCCATTTCCACATCCCAGGGCTCCAGCAGTCTTCTTCACGCCTATCCAATCCCAGCATCTCCACTGTCCAAGCATCCACCACTCTGAAAGCAACACTGCAGTGAGAACTGGCAGGACCAAATATATCATAATGTAATGTTAGAATGGCCACTTAATGTTACAGGATGCAAATAAATCATGCAATGCAGTAAACTACCTCCATGTACAGTACTTTACACTCTCTCAATGAACTACTTGTATATCTAATACTAGACTCAACTGTGAGGACTGGAGCTACCAAAAATAAAATAAATAAATGCATAAATAATAATAATTCATTAATACCGTCAACATATTAAACTTAACTTTACAAGCAGCCAATCAAATAGTCTGTCACAGCCATCTCATTGGAGACCCCAGGAGGTAGCACAATGATGATTGAGACAACCAATTCCCTTAATAAAGTACATCCTCCAGAGCAACTACAGAACAGAATAGACTCACTGAATCCTACCAATGCACTGGCATTCCACTCTCCTGTTCCTACACCCTGAGTTTTTTTTTTTTTTTTTTTTTTTTTTTTTTTTTTTAAATAATCACTTCCCTCTCCATCTCCTTCAAAACTGCATATTAAGTTATGGGTATTATGGGTTACAAGAGAAAAGTGCAAAAAGGTTCTTCTCTAAATGCAAAATCAGCAACCAGGCAACAGCATTATGAATGTTAGTAAAAGGAAGGGGAATTATGTGGCAATAAAGTGGGAGAAAATTATGTAGCAAAACTTGTGGAAAGAATACACAATGTCTGGTTATGAGTCTTCAAACGGGGTGATCAGCATTCTAGAAAATCAAGGAGTAATCAGCACTGCGTTGGGAATAAAAAATCTATCTCACATAAACCCCTTTGAGGTTTAAAGGACCCAATGCCAAGCTACCACTGACCAGAATATATCAGGGCAGATGAACCTGACCCTGCTCTCAATACATGCAGTAAAATAATCATTCATTCATCATCTAATCCAGTGTTGCCCCATGTGAAGTGCTGGAGTCTGAGGCTAGGCACGTTGGTCCTGAGAGTTAAGATATAGTGACCAGCCTCAATCATCCCCAAGCAGCATTACGTGAACAATAAACCCCAACCACCCCCTGGAGAGAAACCTGCATTAGCTCAATCCAACTGGAGCGCTTTAACTGCCCACTAAACCACCATAAGCCATAATTTGATAATATGGTTACCACCCAGTGGAGTACATGGTTTCCTTGTGTACAGGAAACCATTTGGCTTGTCACTCTGTGTACAGCCACATGCAGACAGTAGGATAAGGAAAGAATGAAGGAAAGAGAGACAGAAGAGGTCGGATGGAAAGATGGAAGGAAGAGATGAAAGGGCAGGCACCTAATAGCAGCACTACATCGAGTGAGTGGATGCTGAGTGCCTCTACCAACCACTAGGCCTATGTAAAATAATAATAATAATAATGACAATAACAGTAAATCAACAACATAACTCTCCCACTTAAGGGATAGGGTGGGATAGGGTCCAAAAAGCAAATACAGTATGGTACACAACAAAAGGTAAAAAGCAAATACAGTATGGTACACAACAAAAGGTAAACTAATTAACAGCATGCCTAGTGAAATGGGCTACTCATTTATCCACTCCCCATTCAAGCCCCCAGAATCCTGACTTGACTTCACGGGCCTAATCACCTGCACATATTTTGGGCGGAGGTAATTTTCCTATACAGATGCACTTCAAAATATCTACCAGAGAGTGTTAATCAACTATCAAATTTAAAAACGGGTGCCAAACCCTCATCATATGACGATCTATGCTTCATTCATATCAATCCTGCCAGTTCTCTAGCTTCAATGTCTTCCATGTCTCAGCCTACTTTGACTATATCCATCCACTTACCTACCACATATTCCATCCACTCTCCTACCACACCTTCCATCCACTTTCTTACCATAACTTCCATCCACTTACCTACCACACCCTCCATGCACTTTCCTACCACACCTTCCATCCACATTCCTAAAACTTTCCATCCACTTACCTACCACACCTTTCATCCACTTAACTACCATTCCTTCCACCCACTTACCTACACACCTGCCTTCAAACTCATCCACATACATCCTCTTCACCATCCTATTCACATGCATTCTCACTATATAAAAGCACACACACTACAACCCCTTCAGACTTCCTTACTGCACATCTTTCCTATAATCAGATGCTCTTATGCTCCGAAGGGGTGGCCACATACTATCTAGCTGCCGCCACATCACCCTGTCCTCCATCACCAGGCTGCCCTAACACCTCTACACTTCATCCTATCACATACTTTTACCCCTTCCCCTTCATTACCAATGTGCTTCCTACCCTAACCACTCTACAGATACTACATATAATTCTCAGTAATTCCATTTCTACTGTGGCTTAGGACTACTGGGGATACCACTTAAAAAAAAAAAAAAAAAAAAAAAAAAAAAAACAGCATCTACCTCCTGGGTGGCTTGGAAATGGCACTTATGTCATATTCCTGTTGGTAAAGAATGCACCCTCGTACCTTTTATTCAGCAATTTATTTAGCCTAATTTAACATAAGATTCTTCTCTGAACAATCTAAATATTTTTTAACATTGATGCTGTACAAAGAGAAAAATAATGTATCAGATCATGGTAACGGTAAGAAAATGACGCTAGAAAGACTCATATATGTATATCTATACAGTAATCCCTCCACGATCCAACGCAATAGAGCCAAAGGCAT
The DNA here is from genome assembly GCF_032717465.1 of Coenobita brevimanus. Lineage (NCBI taxonomy): Eukaryota > Metazoa > Arthropoda > Malacostraca > Decapoda > Coenobitidae > Coenobita > Coenobita brevimanus. The sequence continues at coordinate 1,405,187 of NC_137040.1, forward strand.
GTCCGAGACCTGGTTTTGTCTGGGACTTGGGAAAAATGCCCCTGTACTGGTAGTTACAGACCTCAACCCGACCTAACTTCGAAAGCCACCTAAATAACTCCTTACCAGACCTGCACAGCACCTATTTAAGACCCTATTCACACAAATAAGGGGCAGAAACCATAAAATAAATGAAAAGGAACCATAGAATGAGAAATTAGAAGTGAGTGTGGAAAATATTTAGCAGTGTAAGGGGTACTTATGACCCGTCTGTGACCGTTGCGAAGATTGACCAGCCTCCTCCATGGCTCTGACAGTGGTGAAGGTACACTTGAAGCATGTACAATAATCCAGTGTTGCGCTGCACTTATTCCTTTGCACTGTAAATTACAATTGTTTAACACTGTACATTCTATTCTTACTTGTGCCATGCCAGCTGCAACACACCAGTGTCACACTCTAAACTTAATCCTTTGCTTTCTGAATTCTAATTTCTTAACATCGCAAACACCGTAAATTCCCATGTGGTCTAGTGGCGAGGTATTGCAATTTATTCACTGTCCACCACAAAAATAAGCATGTGGGCATGACAAGCAAGCAGTCACGATGGTAGGTAGGCGGGAACTGGGGAGGATGCAGGGGTGCTTTAGCACACATTACTGGAACTATGTGCCAAAACACAGCTGTTCGTCACTGCGCGGCAAATTTCAAGTAGGGATGAACACATTTTTTTTTTTTTTTTTTTTTTTTTTTCCCAAGCCCAAAATGTCCGGGACTTGGGCGTCTGAGTCTTAAAGGGATTGCTATATATATATATATATATATATATATATATATATACTGTATTCACAAACATTCCAGAATGACACCCGCAGTTTGGTCCAGTTTTTGCAATGTCATTCTGGGATGACACCTGCGGTTAAAGGGTTAAAAAAATCATTTAAAAAATAAATAAATAAATAACACTAAAATCCAAGAGCAATGACTCAGTACGATAGCTAGGTTGTTAAGTACCCCCTGTACACACAGAAATACTCCCTTACATCCTCAAGACAGGATAAGTACTGGTATGCTACAAGAGTTCTGCAGACATGAGCACTTATATCAGCAGTGAGAATCACCACCACCACCACCAAACCCACCCAGTCACCCAATCAGCTGTGGGTAAAGATGAAGTGGGGAACAAATGGGTCAAATGGTTAGAAAGATTTGTTGATCCATTCACTTCAGTTTATATTACTCTTGCTGCTACCAGACAATTATTTTATTAGGGCAATGACAGTGACTGGTTAGCCACCTGAAAATGGTTGATTTATTTTACTCTTGCTGGTCTCAGACTTGTGCCAAAGCAGGTCATGGTTTCGGCTTCATGAAGCCATGGTTTTTAGGTCCTGGTTTCGGCTTCGAAGCCAAAGGGCTGGCTTCAGGCCCAACTGCTAGCTAAAGTACCTGGGCCAGATAATTCATTACAGGAACAGAATACATTTACAATATGTGGGAGAGTGGAAACAATGCTTCTTAATCCTACTGTGACAGAAAGCTGATTATTGGCATCATAAAATTCACAGCTCCGGCTTTGTGAATGTTTACCTGGCTCTGACTATGATTTTCCAGGGGTGCCAGATTCAGCTTCAGTTTCATGACTTTTGAAGGGCTTCGGCTTCAAAGCCAAAGAGCTGGCTTCAGCCCCATGTCTGGCTGCTATAATTATTTATTTTTTAATTCATTTTCAGCTTAGGTACAGTACCCTAATAATGCAGGGATTGATTAATGCAGTATATTACCCCTCTTGTTAAAGTCTTTGTCTATACAAAACTAACTTAATAGTAAAACAAAAAATCACCTGACTGAAGAGTAAAAATTGATACTGGCAGCATTACAGCCATGGCCACTACCAAAAACAAAAACAGACGCAACCTAGACCAGTCACCATTGGTTCAATCTCAGCAAAGATGCAAAAGGAAGGACAGAAGTAATCTGTAGTGTTTATATGGATGATTGTGGTAGCAATTTTCATTATTTTTGTTCTTTTACTTAGTAATAAATGAAACTACTGACTGGAGATATAAGGTGAGTGTGCATCTGTGTTAATATGACTATATCAAGCTAAGGTTTTAATGGGTGTTGGCTGGGGGAAGGAGGGAGGGGGGGAAGACTTGCCCTTCCAAAATTAGGGTGTGTTGAATACAGCACAGTGTCTTATATGCTGAGAAATAAGGTAATCTTCCTCAGCTTTTTCAGAAGAGGAGGTGCTGGAAGACTTATTAGAAGCCATTTCTCACAATCACAATAAATAACCCTTGGCAAAGTTGACAGACGTGAGACATGTACACAGCTGTCTGAATGCAATGAAAGACGCAGCAAGACTGAGGACAATCATGTGTGATACCAGGCACCAGTCACGCCATGGCATACAAGAAGTAGCCTCAACATGAAGTAGCCTCAACGTAGCCCAACTCATCACCTATTCTCACCCGCAGATCTCCAACTTTGTTCAAGTGGGTGAGAGAAACCACTGTCAACCTTGGTAATAGTATTCTGAGTCATCCTACATGCAGAGAACTGTCAATAAAGGCCATGTGATGCACCAAATTTTATGCACATTGTTCAGTATAGACGAAAAACTGTTAGGTGGGCTCAGAGGCATTTGGAAGGGCCACGCAATGCACCCCACTTAATGAACATTACTTGGTACAGCCAATAGAATGCTTGTTGGGCTTCAAGGCATTAGTTAAATACAACATCTGTTTAATACATATCTTTTTCCAGACAATTCTGGATGATACTTGACCACAATACTGTATGATACCTGACCTAACTTCGGATGATACCTGACCCAACCTCAATACTGGATGATGCCTAACCTAACGACAATTCTGTACGATACCTAACCAATTGACAACACTGGATGATACCTAACCTAACCACAATACTATACTGGATGATAACCTAACCTAACTTACAGTAGCAGAGTGGGTTAGAACAATTACCTCAAAAATGCAAAACACATAAAAACAGGAAACAAGTGGATAGCAAATAATATAGCAATGATTACCACTGACAAAAAAGGACTTCCGTAATTACTACCATAACCAGGAATAAATTATGACAAAATAGATGTACTACATATACAAATCAAAACCCAAAACATGTACAGTGAGCAAATTTCTTTTTAAAAATAATTACACTGGGAAAAGGTATCTGAAAACAGGTCGTGGTCTGAGCTGCTTGTTCACTGAAAACTATTTACCCAAAGGTCACAGAGCCACTTGGCAACGTTTAGCTTGACTAGGTTCCTGCTGCTGAAAAAAACAAACAAATTCTAACCACAGAGATTTCAAAGTTTAATCACAGAATCCCAAATGAAAGCCTTCCAGATATGCAAAAATACAACCATTAAAAAAAAGGCAATATAGGCGAATTACAAAATTAACCTTATTTACCTAATGAAATAAACATATATTTCAATGGCATTACTTCATTTCCATGTCTAATTACACAAATTTCATATATTTATGGGCAAATTTCAAATGAACCACTTTAACCATACACGGTATATACATATAACTGCAATACGGTTACGGCATTTTTGGCACAATACTAAACTAAACATGCCAAATACTGAAATCACACATCCCAATTTTCTGTGGAGGGATATCTGGCAAATTACCTGGCATTAAATTACTATTCAGAAAATGCACAAAATCTTCATACATACAATGCTATTAAAACCCCTGTCTCATCTTTCCCTTCATCTCCGCACCACCACAACTCTTCTTACATAAACAATACATCTAACTCACTTACCACTACGATTATTTGTGATTTTCTCGCCCCTTTGAATCACTCCATTTCGTGATGACATAATGGCGTCTTAGGAATGCAGTGATGCCAGTTACTAGCAAATAATTATTGTACGACGACCACAAACTTATGGATTTTACACCAAAATTACCGTGCCTACGTATATATAAACCCTACACATATGAGAATAATTATAACATGTATTCAGGTACACCGAGCAGCATACATTCGCATTAGGCCAGCAGGTATAATATGAGCCTTAGCGTCTGGCAATACTGTATGCAGAAGAGTTGACAGATGCGCATTTCAATGGCCTATATTTACGTTTAACACTCGGAGATATGCTCGGAACAATACTTTTTGTACTGTATATAATAATTATCTGAAATGCAGAATGCATCATTTTCACCCCTTAATACATAATGTCTCCGGGATATCAAACATCCGCCAAGGCTTGAACATTCTCCGGAATGTTTCTTGGATCCAGATCAAATCTGAATGTGTGGTACATATAAAGGATGTCAAGCCCTGTAGGCATTAATTATCGATTTAGAAGCAAATGGTAAAGAATCCTTTAAAAAATTTCTGGATCCGGATGATGATCCGACCACCAAAATGTAATGGGATAATGAATGACAAGGATGAAGGATGGAACAAAATGATCAGAATGAAAAAACTGAATGAATAATCATGGAAGGAATTAAGTATTGGTTGAGAATGAACGACAAGAGAGAAGGAGGATGGCGGGAGGGGAAAGGGTGAGAGCATCGAAGTTTCGTAGCAGGTAGGATAGGGAGGGCGGAAAAGGGGATGGAGGAGGGGAGAAGAGAAGAGGATGAGGGGAGGAGTGGAGAAGACGGTGGGAGGGGGGAGGAGTGGAGAAGACGGTGGGAGGGGGGAGGGGAGGTCGGAGAGTGTTGGAGGCACAGTGTAGAGCACTGTGGTTGGAGGTATGCGAAGGAAGTACTGAGAGGGGAGGGAAGGGAGGGCAAGGGCAAGGGGAAGGGGAGGAGTAAATGAAAATATCGGAGGGACGAAGCGAGGGGAGGAGAGGAGATGGATGGAGGAAACAGAAGGGAGGATGAGGGAGAAGGAAAAGCCTAAGCGAGACTCGTGGAGGTATATTAAGATGGGGGTGGGCAGGAAGGAGGGAAGGAGAGGAAAGAAGGGGAAGGACGGAAGGAGAGGAGAGGAGGGGGGATGAAACGGTGGGACGGGAGGAGGGAGGGAAGGAGGAAAACGGTGGAAGCTAACAGAGGGAGATGAGAATGCTTGGTAACAATATCGGAGAACTATAAAGCAGGAGCGAGGATGGGAAGGAAAGAGAAGGGAAAGGGAGGGAAGAGAGGCAGGGAAAGGGGGAAGAAAGGGAATGGGAGGGGTGAGGAGGAAGGAAGGGGTGTAATGGCACGTAGAATGGAATGACAGAGTATATGTAATGGAGGAGATGGAATGTCATAACGCGGAGGTAGGTGAATGGAAGTAGGGAAGGGGTAAGGGAATGGGAGGAGGAGGGGGTAAGGAGAAGGGAAAGGGAGTGGGGAGGGGAAAGGGAGGAGGAGGGGGTAGGAGAAAGGGAAAGGGAGGAGGGGGGGTAGGAGAAAGGGAAAGAGAGGAGGAGGGGGTAGGAGAAAGGGAAAGGGAGGAAATAGGGGAAACGGAGAGGAAGGAGGGGATAATGGGAGGGAGAGAATGTTGATAGACTATTAAGTAGGATTAAAGATGGAATATTCACTACCAGTATGTTGGTAGAGTCGCAGCCTAGGAAGGTAGGTATGTTGATAGGCAGGTAGGCAGGTGTACGTAGGCAGAAGGGTAGGTATGGTTACAAATGTATATAGGTGCCCGTTAATCACAAATCCGTGTGTGTGTGTGTGTGTGTGTGTGTGAGAGAGAGAGAGAGAGAGAGAGAGAGAGAGAGAGAGAGAAAGAGAGAACGGTAAAATGTTTCAAGATCTCTGACGTTATTAACATCTTCACAACATAGGGACATTTCTCTCTCTCTCTCTCAAGCAACAAACCTACAAGCATGAGGTTCCTAGGTTGAGAGAGAGAGAGAGAGAGAGAGCCGGGGACATCGACAGGCGGACAGACAAGGCCAATGTGGTAACTACCCATCACTCGGATGGAAATGATGATGCCGACAAAAACAATAATAATAGTTGTGGTTACAGTGCCGACAACAAAAACAATAATAATAGCTGTGGTGGTAGTAGTGCCAACAAAAACAATAATAATAGTTGTGGTGGTAGTAGTAGTAGCAGCAGCAGTACTACTACTACTACTAATAGCATACAATAAACTACCTTTCCACAGACGCACCTTCTTGCCTTTCCTTCAGTGACCCTCAGGAACACCAGTCAGCACCACCACACGAAACCACAAGCGTACAATCCCGCCCCATCATCCATTTTTAACCAGATTTCTTTTCCTTTTCTGTCTTTTGTCGACAGCTAACGTGCTAGTCTACGTCAGTGTCTGCTTGGGTGACTCTTTTCCCTGTTTGGTGAAGGTAACAGGCTAGCAAGAATGTGGGCAAATGAAACCTCAACTATCCCTCTGGTGCAAATTCTTATGGGCTATATCCGGTTTGAGTGCCTTTCCTCACTACACAACTAGGTGTCAGTTTGGTTATATGGTTACCACCCAGCATAATAAATGATTTCTGGGGTTACTAGAAAAATTGATGCCTGAAAGTAGCAAGTGAATGCAAGATGGGTGCTTCCACCTAACACAGATCACACACAGCATCAAATTGGTCACCTTGCTCTAATACATGCTAGTAAACATTTTCATCGGAAAATGAAATGAGAAACATACCTGGCAGAAAATCAGTAAAACAGCCAGGCTGTAATAATATGTAATATGGGCAGAAGCTTACACTGCAGTCTTTTTAGTCACTTTAGATGTTGCACTGTCTTTTTAGTCATTTTAGAAGAACATCTTCTTAGTTTCTTGAAATGCCACACCATCTAAGAGTCATTCCCTTTGAAATGCTGCAACATCTTCATGTTAAATGAAACTTGTTGAACTGTGCCAGTCACTGCTATTGTCAACAGCTGCCTGAACAAAATTTTAGCTTTAGGATGAGGACAAGCAGCATCCTGAGCCCCAAACTCCCTTCAGTATAGTATGGTGGCAGGGTTGAATATTAAGTATGTTGCAAAAGCATAAAAAGATGTGGTGAAGCAGGTGTTTCCAAGAATACTGTTTTGTTTCTGTGGTGATGCCTCCATCAGGTGGTGAATGCCCTGTCTCCACAATGTAGCTAGGAAGAAAGGAAGGAAGGCAGATAGAAATGATGGTAGATATCTAACCACTTGATAAGGTCCTCACTTTTTCTTGGTAAGTTAGGCATTGTAAAGATTTTGTCAGGAGCTATTTCTCTCATCATGTCCCTTTTGCCAGAATTACCTTGTGTGGACACAATCAATCTTACCTCTTCACACATTTAGTTTTCCTCACAGCACCTTATGGTACTTAGGAGTGACTTTCAATTCTTTAGTCTTGGCTTACCAAGCAGTGTGAAAAGCATGCTCTCCCTCTCATTCTAAATCCTGCCATCAGGTTGGATTGATGGTCTCCAAGACATCCATGCAAGCCCAAGCTCACAACATAGGCCAGAAATGCACTGGTGTCACCGCAACCTAGTCCCTGCTACAACAATGAAACCAGGGCAGCTTCTTCTTTTATCCATTCTGGATAAGCACCTTTTAGGGGGCTAAATTTTCCCTAGCTATGCAAGGCTGCAACGGAGCTTGCAGGTCAGGGTCAGAGTCAGGATGCCTGTCATTAGCTTTGGAAAACTCAGGGAGTTTTCCACTAGGGTGTAGACAACCCTATGGTACCCTTAAGTGTTCATTAGACTGGAAGGATGGAGTACACAAAAAGCCACTAGAGCTCACTGGCTAGTACCTAGGGCAATGGGATTCCCTGGGACGACATGTACAGTTACAGTACTATGAAAACTTTCATCATACCTTGGACGAGTTTTCATAGTACTGTACTTTTTACACACACTGGAAGTTTTGGTTCAACCTCTAATTCAGCTTATGGCTAAAACATGAGGATTCAATAATGACCTATGCTGTTAAGCTGATATGACCTTTTTGGTGTAATTAATTAATCAGTCCAAAACTACAGTATTTTGTGGTTATTAACCTTATCTTTTATCACTTACAAGGAATACACAAGTACAGCTGTAGTCTTTTTTCCCCCTTATTCTCATGAAAAAAGTAAACAGCTGCCACTTGTATTTACTTTTATTTGTCAAAATAGGTTGTATGTTTAACTAACCCTCTCACATGACCTCTTAACCTTTAAGGACTTAAAATCAAGTGACTGTCAACCCAGTATACAGCATGGCAACTCTGTGGTAAATCTACTATGTACAAAAATATGAAACCATTTAAAATGTAATGTAAGACTAGCAAGGAGTGACATGAAGTGGCAGGAACAGACAAGCTGTCAGACAAGGCAAGACTTTTCATAATATAACAATGATTATGTACGGAGATATCAATAAAAAAAAACAAGAATAGGTTAAGAATGTGTGGTCTTGAGAGAGGGTGGAAGAGGGAAAGATACAATATTTATTTATAAAAGTTGTATAGAGAAAGTCAGAAAAAAAAAGTGAAGGTAGAAAAAGGCAAGCATGGAGAGGATCTCATGGAAAGCCATGGGTGGAGCAAAATATTGTACAATTATTGTATAAAATAACTGTAATAATTTTAAAATATAATACTAATAATAAAAATCTGGTCTTTCATTTCTCAGAAGTGCCAGTTCTACCAATACCGAACTTATTAGGAATGCAGAAATATGGAGGAAAAAAAATCAAGAAAGGGATGATGAAAATTTCACTCTGATGACAGAGTTGGTTAAAAGCAAGACACAATAACAAGACTACGACAATGATATGGAGCACTATATGACTGGCTACTGTGGAGAGGGAAGAAGAAAATGAAATCAATACATTACTTATCATGTGAAAGCCACATCAGCATGACCCTGTAAACTGACACATAAGACACACTCTTCTGTGTATTTTATATATCAAATTTATGTCTGAAAGAACCAAGAAGTACAGTAGCCTACCTGAAATTTATCTGTGGGCAAGCTGGATTTATATAAAACACTGGTTACTTTAGCTACACTAGGCTCTGCTAGGCACTGTGTGTGATTTGCATGCTGGCTGGAGGTGTAACATTTCCCCTAATTACTGATGTTCTGACTGAAATCAAGGAAATACATTACAGTCATTAAATCAGTGTAAAATATATAAATTTACATTCAATGAATAAAAAAATACAGGAGAGACAAAAGAGTACAGAGATACACAATAAAAGAGAAGGCATTACAAAAGCCAAGTTAAGAGCGAACTTACATGATTTCCAATCCCTTGTATGAATACTTATTTAAATGCAAATATTTATTTCTTGCAACTTCCGAACAAATATGAGTAACTACACAGATAATATTACAAAACTAAGTATTACAATGGCACAAATGAAAAATTTATACCCTTGCTGAACTCAGACAATGGTAGAGAGTCTTCTTGCAACCTATGAAGGTGTACTCTGATTCACAATAGCAAATCTGTAAGTGGTTGACCAACCTTCTGCTTGTATGACCAACTCAAGAGCATTAGTCAAGTGAGAATCCCAATATTTACTCTGTGCAAGCCACTAACATGATTCAACTGCAGTAATATTCTGACAAGCTGTACAATGTACAAATATTAAAAATATGATGATGTGTATTGCTTTTTAAAGCCAGTCTATCTGACTTTCACTCTTCTTTACAACTATCAATCCTTTACTACAAATATTGATACTGTACTGTAGCATATATTCTTATGCCATATCTAGTTATGAAATTATTCTGTCATCCCAAGACCTGAAGATCAGTCGGTCACAGTAGAGAACTTATTGAATGTTATGAAGTATTTTTCATGCAAAATTCTACTGAACAAAAACATTCCATCTAAAAGCATGCCTCTTCTTTTGTAGGTATAATAATAGTTTTAAAAACTAAAGAGTCAGTCTTCAGAGTTAACAATGACCAATCACTAATACCGACAACAATTTACATTAACCTTCAGTTACGACATCTTCAACTTGATGCAATTTGATATATTGTACCCATGGCCTATACTCCACTGACTATAATGCAGCTACTGAAATTATTCATAACTGTCAAAAAAAAAAAAAGTTTCTATTGTAAGTCTTTGCTGCATCTCAGGAAGAGCAGCTACAACTGCTACCTACTGCTGCACAAAAGTGCTGCAGTAGTGAGGGAACAAAGTCAACCTGCCATAAAGCCAGAGAGACTTGCTTAACTCCACTGTGTTTGTGAAAAGCAACTGAAACTGCATTTAATATTTCATGAAATTTAAAACATGCCCACAGGTGGGATAACTACTATGAGGCCTAGTTACACCCTCACTCTGTAACCAAACCTTTCTCATAAAGCACTCCACTATTGTGATGGTGCCTCTTTATTTTACTTTCTCCTGTACCCCTCCTTGTTCCTTCATCATCTTTTAGCATACAGGTCTTTCTGTGTACCTATAATTTAAGTCATTATCTTAATGTCATAACTGCACAGCAAACTGGTGGAGTATAGCAGATCTAAATGCTATTTTCTTACTCCTGTTGGCATCACTTATAGCTCCCTTTCCTCAGCCTTTTGGACATTCTGTTATTAATATGGTCATGCAGCACCATTTCCCTTTGGAAATGCTGATGTTCACTGCCTGCCTCTATGCATGCTGAAGCAGTTGCATGCTGCCCTGGTTGTGTCACCCCTTGATCCCACACTATAGTTGACGGTCTAATTATTTTGTTATGATATTGTGCATTATTATCTCCCCACACCTACATACACACCTGTTTTCATGGCAGATGTTACGGAACACACTGAAGTGCTATCTTTTCATGTGAAAAGCTGGTTTTTCCAGCCCCCGTAGCTACAGGCCTACTCTCAACAGCCCACTTTATCTCCCCACAGTCTAGTAATCTCCTCACACCTACATACACCTGTTTTTATGGGTGGTGTGACAAAACAATTAGAAATGACCTGTTTCAATAAGAAAGTAGTTATCAAAATTTTCATGTTGTCGATTGTTTTCGAGGGGTAACTATCATAAACTTTTTTTTAAACTTTGACGCGCGATTGTGCGGTAACCATTAGGTCTACGGGGGTAGGGATTGCGTTGTCAGGTGTGTAAATTCTTCCTCTTTAGCCAGAACACAGTCAATATGCCCTTAATGAAAGTTGCCAAAACACCCCCAAATTGCGGTTGTGGGAGGTACCCTGCCTGAAACAATTGCGGTCTTAAGGGGTTAAGAAGCTGTAAAGGCACATATCTCAAGTTTCGACCAATGGCATTCCATTGTGAGTATAGCAGTTATAGTAAAATAACCACTGCTTCCCCAGGCTCATCTGCATATGCACCCAATGGACAACAGGCTGAAGTTGCCATTCTGCAGTCCACCATCCTCTTTTGGTGGGACAGGGAAGGACATGAGGAATATTTGCATAACTAAGCTATGCTGCAGCTCAGTCATATCAGTACCACCACATGAAGGCATCCTCTAGCACCTGTCAGTACAACGTATATGACAAGAATAGTTTACGTCACCATATTAAGGAGGAGAGGGGTGACTAGGCAATGCCATAGCCTGAGTTAACACCCCATACTGTAGGCATGTTTTTTAATCATCATCCCAATCTCTAATTCCCTTCTAAGGATGAGGTAAGGTAGGGTCTAGAAAGCATGGAAAAAGAGAAACAACTGAGGGAGAACTAATCATCTCAATGTCCAATGAAATGGGCCACACACTCATACACTCACCATTCAAACTTTATTACAGGCACAGTGGAATTCAATCTCTCCTGCCTCAACTCTGCTGCAAGATGAAATGGTCTCCTCACCAAAGGTGGCCACAGCTGCTGTTTCTTAGCTGATGCAAAGACCAAACACTAGAATTTAACCCTTTCACTACCATAACATATTTTGTATTTTATTTTTGTTACCTTCAGATGATTCTGTTCTGGGAAGGAGAACTCTCCAATCTGAAGGAGTTAGATACTGCCTTAATTAACCCCTGCACTACATGAAATCCTTCCTATAATAACCAAAAATCACCTGATGGTAGCAGTAATGAAATACAAAATATGTGACTGGATAGAGGGGATAATGGATTTCTGACAAAGTAAATGCCTGTTACTTCTACATGACACATAAGAATAATAAAAAAAAATCTTGCCTTAGATATTTGATAACGATGGAACTGGCCTTATTAATGTAACTGCAATTTAAAAGATAACTTTTCTAATTAACCTCCTTTTGTAATACTGTGTCATAAAGTAACAACGATCATTAAAAAACAAATTAGTGGTTAAGGCATAATGCAGAAAATAACTCCCTACCCCTTTTCTCTTCTGATTAGGGAATTGCTGCTATGTCTCAAGTTTGATCAATATAACTTTATGAGCTGTACACTGAAGCAGTTTAATTTTATTTATTGTACAATGAAGTCACGAAGTACTTGTGAGCACACAACCTAACAAGGGATAAGGAGGCAAGACCCTATACAGGTTGAATCTCGATTTGCCGAGATGACACAATGAAAATTTTTTGAAAAATTAACACTACTTTCAAGGCATAATGGCATTTTTTACCATACTGAATGGGTTAATGATAACTGTACTAAAGCAGTGCTCCACCTTCTAGAGAGACAGAGAAAAAAAAAAAAATTTTGCATTACACCCTAAGAACTGTAACACTGAAACTGGATCAAGGGTCTAAACACTACACTTATCACCCATGAAAAATGTTAGCTACTTTAATGTCCTTGATTTTAACATAATACACTCTCATCTTGAATGTCAGGATCAACTTGCCGAGCCCCGGGCTCCTACATTCCTCATGGGGCAACGTAGGATTGGATGATGATGTCAGATCTTTTCCTTCAGTAACTGTTCATACACCATCCTGACCAGACATGTGAGTGAAACCATGTGTCAAGGTAATGGGGTTGGTGGTGCATTTTGGAATGGTTTCCATGTTACTGCCTGAACTGACCTGTCTTGTGGTGATCAGTCCAGACATTACCCCTAAAATAAATGTTTCATGCTCTTCACACTCTCATTTGAAGTACTAATGCTTCAACAGATATCAGAAAAGATAGTTTTAAATTTCATTTTCAAAATGAGTAACAATAAATAGCTAGAACTGTGAAATACAAACTGACCACGATAAAAATTGATGGGGAGAAATGCTAACTCATCATTTACGAGTAACATGAAAGAAAAGGATCATCTGAGTCTGTCATTCTGGGGAAATGATCATAATCAGCAGGAGTCTGTGTTCCATGACAGTATGATACAAAGTCCATGAATGAAGTTCTAATGAGATTTGTAGGTGATTTTTTTTTTTTTTTTTTTTTTAGGGGAAAAAAAAAAAAAAAAAAAAAAAAACTTCCCTTTTTCACTAAAATACCCATCAGAATTTTGCATAGAATTAAAACAGTGTGAGGCTCCCCATAACCTGTCCATTGTTTTACAAGGGCTCAACTGTAATCAACAGGATTTAACGTAAAATACAATTTATCTGAAACGTGCTATTCCCAAGGTTTCCCTTCAATCGAGGTTCAACCTGTACTTTGCCAAGGTGGTACAACACAACTTAATCTTACCTTATACTGTCACAGCTGAGTAACAAAATAAAAGTAGTATGTCTGACTTTTCTTAAGTCAATAAAAATCCAGTACAGTATTTGTATCAATACAAAAGGATTTTGTAAAAAAAAAAATAAAAAAAAAAATAAATAAATAAAAATAATAATAATAATAATGTCATTAAAAATATCTACTGATACATTATTATCATCATCCGGGCCTCCTTTCCCATCCTAGGGCAGGCTGAGAAGTAGCAAAAAAAAAAAAAAATCATCTTTCAATACCTATACAGTGAAAATGGCAACACTCATGAAGTATGTAATATGAAAAAATAAAATAAAATAAAATAAAAAAAATAAAGAATGAGATGAGACAATTATGACTGCCATGACATGTTGTAAATAATGTACAAGTAAGATACCTTGCTCCAACTCTTCTCAGGCTGCACTAAAGTGCTCAACTGCATTCTCTTGCCAGATGTGTGTGCACGCTGTGCTCAAGGCAACGTCCAAACTTGACAACTTGTCCCAACATACTCTAGGGGTCAGTGTTTGTAGTTCCTCTTGTGGAAGCGAAGGCCACACTTTTGCTTGAAACTTTTGCCACACGTTTCACATGAGAATGCCTTAAAGTCCGAGTGGCAGCGCATGTGGTCTGTGAGCCCTTCCTTTCGTGTGAAGGCTCGGCCGCAGATGTCACATGCATATGGCTTCTCACCAGTGTGTATCCGTTCATGCTGCTTCAGATAGTCTTTCCTTGAGAAGCACTTGTGGCAATACTGGCACATGAATGGACGGTCCCCAGTGTGGGTCTGGAAAAATGAAGGTATGGAGTTTCACATAACAATTTTTGGTCAACCAGTGCCCCCTACTAGCTGACAGTGATTTCACCAATTTATTGGGCAATGAGAGAAAAGAAGGATGGGTAGTCTCCTGACACCCTATACCCATCAATTCTGCTGTGAACAGAAACCAAGTTCATGCCACTGCTTTTCATACATCAGCCACTTTTCTAGATGCCATGAATCAACAGACAAGACAAGACAACACCATGTACTGGGAAACTGCAGCAAGGGCAGGACTGAGGTTGAGACCCACCCACAGTTGAATTTTCACAGCACTTGAGATGATGCATCCTCTGATGACCAAGAGTAACACAGTGCTACAAGTACCTAATGCAGAAAGTGGAATGGCAGGTGGTTGGTTCACTAAAACAATGCAAATAGCCATGCAGCACTTGCTACCCTTCAGTTTTTGGCAGTGGTGGTGGGGGGGGGGGAGATAGTTTTATACTTTCAGTCACTTTACTTAGCACCATAGAGTTTCTGGTTGTTCCCCAAACCAATCATGATGAAAGGGTATCGTTCAAACACAAATGATATCTCTGAAATTATAAGTGTCCTGAGGAGCACCATGAAAGCAGAGTGCAATGATACTTCCATCAACAACAAGAACGTTTGATCATATGTGGATAGAGGAGAGGCATACTTTAAAGGTGGCAACTTAAATGAATGTCAATTGTTCAATAAAACTGAGCTTGCCAAAAATTATTACAATTTTTTTTTTATTTTTTATCATACCTTGTGCACAGCACATAAAATGGTAGGGAGGAAGTGGATGGTACTGTTGCCATTGCCCCTGGGAGGTACTACCATGGGAGTGGTGTAGAGTCAAATATCTGGTAGCTGGGCTCGTACAACACTCCAAGGTGGGGGAATTGACTACATACTCATACAGCAATTGTTTTCGCTAATACTACCAAATATATATTATCTTTCCTACACAGCTACACTATGTCTCCTGTGGTAAGCATGACTTATTAGTCCTGGAGAAGGAAAACTAAGAATTCAAACCTGAGGCCCTTAAGGATTGGTGACAGTATGGACACCAGGGTTGGCATGATTTAAATCATGATTTAAATCAGCAATTTTTGACACAATGTTCGTGTCATAAATGTCATAAATATAAACAATATTACATGCATAATTTCACAAAGTTTTATTTACTCATTTTCTCCCAAAATAAATGCATTGCCTAGCATATGTTTATTTCTTATTTATTAATATATTATATAATTTTTACTTATACAATATGCCTAATAGGATGAACATGAAAAGTTATCGGCTGTATAATCCAGCTAAAAATATGAATATCTGTGGTGAAAACTAGAACAGGGTAGGTAAGACTTAAATTGAACAGGAATAGAACATGTGATGAAATTCATGGGGAAAAGTGACCCATTTAAGCAATATCACTTTGCAGAGAATGTAATTACAGACCTATCACCTTTTGCATGGTGGCAGAGTTTTGGAGAGCATATTGATCAAGATGCTCTAAACACAGCACAACAGCTGCATACTGCTATTGCCTCTTCCGCAGGGGTTGAGAGAATATTTTTGACATTTGGTCTTGTCCATACAAATGTGTGAAATGTTCTTGGAAATGACAAAGCAGGAAAGTTAGTCACTATTTTCAAGCATCTGAACCAATGAAATATTATTTAAATAGTGAAGTCCTGTATAGTGATGTATATTTACTAAAAACCAGTCAATATACATAATACATAAATGTAATAAACCAGTTACAGTTGATCACTGTAGTTATTAAACGGAAAAATGTTCTTTAATAAGAAATATGTTACACCCTGAATCTAAACGTTTATTCTTTTTATTTAAAATCTTCAGCTATAATAATAAATTTTAGTTTCAGAAAGAACAGAGAATCATAAGTTTATAATTTATTATGACAGTACAGAAAATATATAATTTTTTATCGCTGTTCCATCTAATCAGAAATATTATTTAATTATATCTTTTAAGGAGCAGCCATTATAACTTATGCATGTATGACTGTATGGTTTCGTTTCATTTATGTCTGTCACAGTGTATTGAAATCTTGGCCAAGTAAAAGAAAACTAAAATACATGACATGTTACTTTATTTGTCCTTATCTGACATTTTGAATGTAGCTATGGTATTGTGGGACAGCATGAAATACAGCTTTATATACTGGTAAATTATCATAGTTTTTTGATTGGACACAATGATATATGTTTTTGGAAATTTGGGACATTATATATTTATGACATTTATGACAGATTTAAATCACTGTCTTGTCATAAATCATTTATGACACTTTTTTTCCAACCCTGATGGACACATAGGTATTATAATACGTGCTCTGGTTACTTGCTGGTGGCACAATGGTGGTGATGAAGCTACAGTACCTGGCACCTAGTATCACTGTCAGCTGCATGGCCTATTCCTTAAAAAATTTAAGTGCATGCAAAAATGTAGCAAAATTTCTTGTTTTTGGATGGCTGTAACTTACTACATTAACATAATCTTCCACAATCTTCATGTTCTATGTTTACTACCTTGTGCCCTCATTTATATTCTTTAGTCTTTCTCTACCACTTTTCACACAACTTTCTTCTGCTCTCCACTCTTCTCTCTTTTTTTCTGCCAACCAAACAATCACTTTCTTCCACACAGCAATAAGCTATTACTGTTCTACCTTCTCTTTTCACTAATTTTATTCTTTTCAACATGCTTCTCTAGTTGCTTATACAGTATTTTCTTACATAGTAATTATTAGCAAAGCTATCAAACAGCAAAGCTTACAAGTAACACTGAGTGCCTTCCTGTGATAACCCTACATCATTCATTTCCATCTACCATTCAAGTATCAGTTTTCTCACCTTAATGTGGTTGGCAAGGTTGTCCCGACGTGTGAACGACTGTCCACACAGAGGACATACAAAGGGCTTCTTGTGATGATCTCGTTCCCCATTCCTCTCATCCTCTCCAGCCACCGAGGATCCTCGAGACATAACCTCTCCCAGTCCACCAGGGCCAATGATGAACTGAGTTCCATCCTCACTCAAGTCAACTTGCAGCAATTCCGTCTGTGATACATACAATAATCACTATACTGGCAACACTAAACCTCCTCATAACTGATTGACGCAAAAGTTGTTCACATGAAAAATTGTCCAGATACATGAAAATTAACTCCAAAATACCTCAAAACAATGCAGACACATTTTCCTTTGAATACAGTACACACTATGGTAAAATAATTATAGTTGTGATCCCTTGAAGACTGTTAAAACAAACCCAAAATAGTGCTGACATTTTCAAAGTGTTCTGTTATCAGAAAATTGGGAATGAAATAAACAAGAGGTTTTGAAATACCAACCCACAACTTACCGTGGACATATCCGAATTTGGCAAGGAAGAATTTGACTGTTCAATGGTATCAATATATGACAAAACCCCCTGAGACAGTCCATCCCCTTCCCCTATGACTCCTTCCTCCTCTTCCTCTTCATCATCATCATCATCATCGTCATCATCATCTTCCTCCTCTTGCTCTTCGTCCCCAGACATCCCTGCCCCTCCTTCATCTTCCTCTGCATCAGCATCATCCTCAGTCTTCATATATTCAATCTGTGGTATTGCATAACTGAATTACAGTCTAGAAAACTTTACCAGTCAAATGTGTTATAGTACAGCTGACTTTACCCTTTTAGTCCATAAAAAAAAAAATAATAATAATAATACTAATTGCACTCCTGTTCTTGACGTTGTTGTGGCTCCAGACTCATCTCGACGTGAACCCAGTGGACTGCAGGGTGAAAATGCATTTGTGCTGTTCACTATTCTTTCAGGGGATGGTAAATGAGCTGAAGGAAATTTCCATACCTGGTTATATTTGTGCCACCGCCTGAAGGTATCATTCTCTAGCACCATATCCGAGATATAAACGTTAACTAAAGTAAAATGGGTTACAGCACAGTTTGATTTACCCCAGTAGTCTATGAGGTAATCAAATAAGTATGGTAACTTGAGGGGAAAAAAAAAAAATGCTGTAAAAGGCTTAAATGTGGTTATTTCTAACCCCTGTAGTCAGAGTCCCCTGAAGGCAGCACTGCATCAAGTGAGTGGATGGCAGGTACCCCCCACATACAACAATGATTAACTTCCCCAATTAATAAAAATTCTCTGAGGTTCTCCACTTACTTCCTCCCCCGAAGTTATCTAACTTCAGTCACTTCATTATGACATGCTTACACAACACAGCTCTTATAAATCAACTCCATCAATCTGGTAACTTAATTATCCTTAGCTGCATATGAAGGTTGTTAGGTTGGGGAAAAAGAAGGTAAACAGACCCAACCATTAAAGCTACAATATTCAGCATGACTCTTACTCTGCAGTCTGCACTCTGCACTATTATACTTTATTTCAAACTATATAAATTTTTGTAAGTTTCCTTTTTCACTTCCCTTATTGTACTTGACTCTGGCTGTCTATTTCCTTAGATCAAACACTCCTCTTTCACTGCAGTACATAGTACATAACAAATATACACACCCACAAGTGCCACTACAACTAGAAGTACTGTAGTACAGTAGACCCTCACTAAAACGGACTAATTGGGAGGAAGCCTGATCAGATAAAGCCGATACAGTAAACTGTTATATATGATGGTCCTTCCCCTGCGGTGAGATTTCAAGCATATGTTTGAAAATGAATGAGTACAATAGCATATTCTAGTACTAAAAATGAAAACTATACCCATTTTACACTAATGACCCATAATTTTGCCCTTTTGCAGCTTATTTCACATCCTTGCCATAGCACTTTTTCATGACTAGTACAGTATTACTATAGTCTTGTTATTACAACTTGGCAATCATGATAGGGAGTTGGTAACTTCAGGCCAGGTTTGAGTTAAGAGGGTATACTGCGGCCCATTTAATGGGGACTGTTCATTATAGCTGATGAAAGTTTGGTGGCCTTTGTAGTGTCTGTTAAATTGGATATTAGGTCTACCGAGGTCTGTTAAAGTGAGGGTCTATTGTAGTAGTATAACCCCGGTCTGTCTGGCCGAGTAGACCCATCAGCCATTGGCACAAAACTGGCCCTGCATGGCCGTCCTGTGCAGTAAACTGAACTTCCCTTGCAGAAAACAGCACCTCACTGTGGTGAGTGCAGGGAAAACAGCACCTCACTGGGGCAAGTGCAGAGGTTTGGTTCTCAGATGGATATTGCCTTTGCATAGGCACCATAGTAAGCTTTTAACCATCCCCTTATTGTCTTTGGTGAAATGGTTACCACCCAAGGCTGTAAATAGTTTCCTGGGTTACAGGAAACTATCAGGTTTGTCACTCAGCACTGGAAAAGGAAGGACAGAAGAAATAGGATGACAGGAGGACAGACAGAAAAGGAATGATTAAGGTCAAAGAGGAAGTAGGCAGCACTACATTAAGTGAGTGGATGATGGTCACCATCACCTACCACTTGTAACTACAACTTGGGTGCTTATACTAAACCACGGGTACTCAATTACTATGTGTGAGGGTCCACAGCTTCCTACGTAGCAAGGGTCCGCATGTCTTAATTTAAAATGTGGTATTAAGAAACATAAGAACACATATTACAATTTATTTCAAGCTACATGGATTTTTGCGTAAAAATGTTGATGAAAATAAACTACAGAAATCATTTCCCCCCCAAAAAAAAAAATAATAATAATCGAATATACACTTACTCTAAAGTAAACATCCATTCTACTTGCAGCTAGCATGCTGGGGTCCACACAAAAGCTCACTGCAGTCCGGATTTGGACCGGTCTGCCAATTGAGTACCACTGTACCAAACCATTTAACCCGTGGATTACAAGCCACAGCTCAGGCTGAGTAGCATCATGTTGCAAGCCACAGCTCAGGCTGTGCTGGCCGTGCATCACCGTTAACTACTCCCTCAATATACAAACTTATGCATGGTGCTACACAAAGACAGAGAAAGAGATTTTTTTTCTTTTCACCAGATGATGCTCTGGATGTTTATCTTCAGTTTATAATAAACAAAAACAAAAACAAAAAATCCCCATTTACTCACTACTACCCTACGGAAACTTACACATGGCCCTATGCAAAGACGGAGGGAGAGAGATTTTTTTTCTTTTCACCAGATGATGCCCTGGATGTTCATCTTCAAGTTAAAAAAAAAAAAAAAAAAAAAAAAAAAAAACTTTTTTGCACACCATGAGGTGGGTCGAAAAACGGAACTGCACAATCCGCGGGTTAACCCATGATGTGCTAGGGCTTTTTAAATCGGGCTACATTACAGGCATTACACGTAGCAAAGGAACTTAAGTATAAGAGAATGAGGAGAGAAGTGTCTAAGGACAATGCAACTTGGAGAAAATTCATAATGGATAGTTCTTGTCTGGGGATTACCATGTGGGAGCATGGCATGAGATTAATATCATCTTATTTATAGCTGGTGTGATGGTTATCATCAGGTGTATTTATGACATCCCAGTGGGTACTGTGGAGGATCAGTGAAGGCTTCTACATGAAATTCAAATCCTCAGATTTTCCACATACCGGCTGGCTTTGATATCACACTCTTAATCAGCAGTTCACTTCAACATCGATTCACTCACCTTCTCTGTATGGTTAATGGCTGGATCATCACTGCCATGACTGCCAGGAGAGGGGGCACTTGGAGTGGGACTGGATGGGGACCTTGGCACTTCTCCAGGCTCCATCTGCCCAGCCCCACTTTTGTCTTCCTCTCTCTTGATGCGTTTTAGTTCAGGCATGCCAGTGGGACGAGGGCGAGGACGGGACAGGGAAGGTGGACCAAGGTCGGGACGCAGGGTTAGCTTGGGAGGGTCTTCACTTTTGCGAATGGATTCTGGAATGAAAATACATTTAAATAACCCTATGGCTGCTGTGGCCCCAAGCTCATCTGAACATGAATCTGGTGGACTGCAAGGTGATGTTGCCCTTCTTCAATTGTTCACTACCCTCCTCTTGGGGGATGGGGAAGGAGCTGATGGATATTTGTTTAACACGGAGTGGAGCTGCCTGGTTATATTGGCATTATATTATGAAGGCATCCTTTTCCAGCCCAATTAACCACTATACATCACACAGACTGGTGTTTCCAGTGTTAACCATATTCTTCAATGATCTGTATCATCTTGAGGGTCTCCTTTTTTACAAATGGATTCCAAGATTTTTTTTTTTTCTTGACTACCATATATCACATTTACAGGTATTCCTGGCTCTAAGCAACTATGCCATGAGCTGTAACATTCTGCAGATACTAACAGATGATGGTGGTTCCAATACAACCATTCATTAATTCCTATGCTATAGCTGAAATATCCAGACTTATAAACTACAAACAAAAGATACTATTTTTCTTTTTAATCCTAGAAGTCAAAGGCTTTATAAATGACCCTGAGTATCCCTTTCTTTAACTGAAAGTTTTAAGACCAGATGATTCTGTTAAGAGAAATCCCAGCAGCCAAAGTGGTTGAAGTTGTTGCCCCATGCTCATCTGAAACATAAACCCAGTGAACTGCAGGTCAAGATCTCCAGTTTCCTGCAGTCTGCCATCCTTTCAGGGGACAGCGAAGAGTTGAAAGAGGTTTGTATACACCACCACACAATGGTATCCCTCTCCAGTACCTGTCAAAGATTCAAATACATTACCAATCTTGCTAAACATACCAGGAGGTCTTTTACGTTTGCTTGCCCTGAGCTGTGAGGGTGCCAGGAGCGTGGGTGGGTGTGGGCGGGCAACGGACGGGACAGAAGGCACAAGAGGGTGAAGAGAGGATGAGCGGGGCGAGTCATCAGGTACAGCCAAACCTTTAACCTGCAGGCCCTCAGCTGTACGTAGCAGGGAACCTAGATCACTCTGTGGTACGTGTACCTCACCCTGCAACACAAAACAGTAAACAGACACACATTATAATTTTGCATAATGCATGTACATTACAACATACATGTGCTTATTTTAACATTTTAAAAATTCATAAAATGAGACAGAACTGAACATTTTGTGAACATCATCATAAAGTAAATACTGTACAGTATATAATAACAGAGTAAATATAAGTACTCAAGTATAACTTCGGTCTAAGCTGAACTTGACGACTATCCACCAATTTTTTCTCAGCCCGTTCAATGAAACATTACAGTATTTTTTTCTTGATGTGGCCAGCCAACTTAATTAGGAAACTGCCTTCAATGTGAAGAGGTGTAGCATGGTTTGCCTTAAACAAAAATGTACTTATATATATAATCAGAATGCATACAGTTTATCTCCAAAAACTGTCTCACACTCTACTACCATACCTTGTACATAAAATCCAAGAGGGCCTCCATATCCTTGGTAGACACATCCTTCATGAAGACAATAGGATGCTTGCATGGGTTTTTGTTGAACATCTCCTTAAAGTAGTCACTACATGTCGACAGCACAAACTTGTGGGCAGCATACAGACGGCCAGCACAAGCCAATGACACATCAACATAAGCCTCCTGGACCACACAAGACAAGCAAAAAAGTCACTTTACACAGGGTGTCCTGGGAAAACATAAGAAACTTCAGGTTATTTCAAGGTTAATTTTGAGTAATGTGTCTAATTCTCAATCAGTTACAGAGCTACAATTGCCAATGGGCAAAACTGGTCTCTCACAATTAACCCATATTGTTATCAATACCTGTAGCTCTGTAACAGCTCAGATTTGGATTCATGTTGATATAACAGTTTTTACTCCAAATCAGCCCACAAATAACCTGACATTTCATACATTTCTTGCAACATTCTGTATTTATCAAATAATTTTACAGTCTACAGTGCTAAAATGCAATGAGCAGTTTCAGTACACTATAAGAAAAGTTTGAAAAGTTCATGGGGAAGTGACACCTGAGGATACCTGAAGGGAGAGAATACAAGGCAGCAAGTGGCCACTTGCTGTCCTGTGACCATTGTACACTCCACTCCTGTCCTGTGACCATTGTACACTCCACTCCCTTTATCGATTTTTCCACTGTCCATTAATAACCAGTACAAGAAAATACTAAAAACTCTTGATCAATACAAGTGGTTCTCCAGTAACCTGCAAATTAAGAGTATGAAACCTTCTCATTTCACTTATCACCAGCACTAATCTACACCTAATATACAGACAATATATTACCAAATGAATCCCTTAAACCTTAAAATGGTCTGGAAATTTATTATGTAATTGCAGGCAGCTACACATATATATATATATATATATATACAGTATATATATATAATTATATATATATATATATATATATATATATTCATGTTGCACTAGGCAAAAATAGCTTAATTGAGATAAATCACATCATTTCTTTATTTGTACTGCTATGATTGATAAAGGTAGTTCCACTGATGCTGAAAGATCTGGGGAAGCTAGTGAAAATTATATGACAAAAATGATACACAAAATAACTGCTGTAAAACAATTATTCTGGAAAGTGAGCACAGATTCATTATTTGTGATTTCAGGTATTCATGATGATTCCATAACAAACTAATTCAAAATACAGTTACTTAAATTGTCTTGTGATGCAGTTTAACCACTATGTTAAATAATATCATAATACTTTTTAAACAAGTACAACAACTGAAGATGTTTTGATACACTGCAAATGACCATCAGGCAATCAGTTATATTATAATGGCATTTTGGGGGGGGGGGGGGCTGATAATTTGTGGATTTTCACCATTGCAATGAACCCCCTAGTGAATCTGGGAGGGCTGACTGTATATCTGATTCCTCATCAACCTCCACTTAGCAGCAATAACATGAGAACAGGGGTACTTATGTATGGATGGGGTCATCAACCCTGAAAAGAATGCTGAGCTGGACACTTTAATACATCCACAAATCTCTGCTTCCCTTGCTCTAATTACCAATAAGTACTTTGTGGAATTTTTTCTCCGCAAATCATATGCATGTAGACTCTTTCCTCCAAAACTTACATGTATTTACAGATGCACTCATGCCATCCTTAGGCTTACATAATCAAGTTTGCATCTGACAACAGTCCAATACTGTACTGTATATTGCACTTGGAGAAAGAATCTAAGCTTTGTGGATGAAAGTAAGCTTAGTTTCTTGATTAATTATCTAGGTGGTTGGAATACACTGAACTCTCAATTATCCAACGGTGCAATATCCGGCGCAGCTATCTTGGCTCTATTAAAGCAATATCCGGTGATTTTATACAACATCCAGTGCTGAAATGGGATTTAACCAGTGGTCCAATGCAGTATCTGGCTTTGAGGGGTCTCAACCGGCTCGTAAGTGGTAGCCAACCGGCACCATGGGAAGTCCCGGAAATTGGGAGCCAATGAAAACATCTGCTACGCACCAGCCAATGAGAATCCATCATGCATGTGGCTTATCCGGAGTGACAAAAATACCGCCACCCTCTCATTCTTGCCTGTGGATATCACAGAGTCAAGGCGTGCCTGTGTGCTCCAGCTGTGCTTTGACTAACTCTATGGCATCGTATGTCCAGGCTACTGTACTGTTTTGTAATGAACAGCTAACAGCCTGTCAGTGATCATATCCTAGTGCTCTGTTATGCTTGTTAAAGTACCCCTGTATTGTACTGTTTACTGTGTTGTTTATGAGTACCAACCCCCCAATGCTGTTCTCCTCATCGATGCCAAAACTTAGCGAGTACACACAATAGTACACTATGTACAGTACTGTGATACTGTACTGTATCATACTGCATTGTTTTTATATACTAAGTTTTCATGTTTTAATCATGGTAAAGTTTTTAGGATAAAGGGTATACAGTAGATGGACAGAGTCACAATATCCGGCTAAAAGCTGAATGTTGAGCCGGATATGCTATACCCGGTGTTTCACATTATTCAGTGTAGGGCTTGGTTGAGCTGCAATGGATAACTGTGAGATTACTGTACTGGGGAATCTTATTTATAGAAAAAAAAAAGTTAGCAATATGTCTAACACATGCCACCTCACCAAGGGTTTATCATATACTATACTGTATTAGTTCTAATGACAACAACCTTTTGTGAAAAGTTGTTGAAACTGAAGGTGGAGGAAGCAAGCTACTGTATCTCAAAAGTGACTGTGACGTGAGAGGGAGAAACAGAATGACAAGAAAGATAGGAAGAATGCAGGATTATTGACACATTTAGAGAATAATACTGTATGATGCTTCAGCCATTTAAAGCAAATGGAAAAGGAGAACTTGGCAAGAAGAGCTTAAACTATGAATATATGAACAAAATATGGCAGCAGACAAAAGACAAAGTTGAGAAATGTGCAGAAATACCCAACCTAAGAGGATAGGTGATGTGTCAAAAGAGGGTGGGTTGTTAACCTACACAATAGCATAAGATCTTCATGGAGGCCTTACTGTTTATGCTATCTATCTATCTTTCTACTGCCAGACACCTTAATCCTGTAAGGGGTGGCCACAAACAAATCGCCTCCATGTTGCCCAGTCCCCAGCCATTTCACTGCCCTGGTCCCAGCTCACACACCCCTCTCTAATATATCTCTCCACTCCATCCCTTCACCTCATCCTCGGCCTCCCCCTCCCTTTCCCCACCTCCACCTCACTCATATACACTCTCCTTGTCAGTCTCTCACTCTCCATCCTCTCCACATGGCCAAACCAATGAGTTTCTCCTAACACTTCCTATCACATCCACATCCACACCACAACACTCCTACACTTTCTCATTTGTCAGTCTGTCTTTCCATGCGACTCCACATGTTCCTCTCAAATAACTCATTTCCACTGCTCTCACTCTTGACTGTGTCCCTCCAACAAGGTTCAAGTTTCACTTCCATACGTTAGAGTTGGTATCACAATACTGTCATGCAGTAACTTTTTCGCTTCCATGCTCACATCCCTGTTTCTTATCACTGCTTACAATGCACCGGGAACCTTTCTTGTTTTTTGTACCCTTTCAAGCACTTCATCCTCTAAATTTCCATCCTTACTCATCACACTACCCAAGTACTTAAATGCACTCGCATTTTCCATTTCCTCCTCATCCAGCCTCACTGTACATTCAGTGACTTCATTTCTCTCAAAGACCATAACTTTGCTCTTCCCGACATTCACCTTTAGATTCCGCTTCTTACACACTCTCCCAAACTCATTCACCAAGTCTTGAAGCTCCTCTTTGTCTTCACTTAACAACACAGGATCATCTGCAAACAACAGTAGAGGGAGTTTCCACAAATTGCCCTCTCTCATTAGGGCCACTCAAACATCCACTGCCCTGCCTTGTATCTCTCTTATAACCCCCATCCATATACAGATTGAACAACCATGGAGACATGACACATCTCTGTTTCAATCCAACCTTCAAATAGAAATGTTCACTCACTTCACTGTCCACATGCACTTCAGCCTTAGCACCCTCATACATTCTTTTCACAGCATTCAACAACTTCCCATTTACTCCATATATTCTTAATACTTTCCAAAATCCTTATCTATCCACCCTGTCATATGCTTTCTCCAAATCCATGAAGGCTGCAGGCTGCATACAACTTCTTTCCCTTCTCTAGAAACCTTTCTACTCTCGCACAATGCAGTGTCAGGCATTAAACAGGGATGACTGGGCAAGATAATTAGAAGAACAAACCATACCTGTTCACGCAGCAGTGTCAGGATTTTGGTAAAGATGGTGTTGTGGTTGTTCCATCGCAGTGCTAAGTAGCCTTCTTCCATCTTGATTCAACACCTGCAATACAGACTATAAATATACAGACTTAATATAAAACATTATCTAAAACTGAAACTATTTGTACTGTTACACTGGTATATCTGACTTACCAGAAGTTGGAAGCACTGCAATTATGTACAGGTAACTCTCATTATATGATTATCAAGAAACACTCAACTTCCATGTTGCAAAGTACAATGCCACTGTTCAAAGTTATGATTCCTGGGCTGTAATTTCAAGGGTATTTTCAAGTTATGCTATCAACTCAGGTACTCAATGTATTTTGGTGCTTCCCATTTCCCCCCCTCAATCACATTAAAATGCCATGCAAGAGGATACCTACATCACCTGTTACCAAAACTGGCATACTGCACCTTATCATACAGGACTGAACCAGGTGAATTACTAACATGGTGGCAGCAACAAATGAAGGGCAAAAAGCTCACTGTTCACCTCTTGCATATATGGCTTGGCTCACTAGTTCACCAAATTTTTAGAAAACGTTGCAAGTCATGAATAATTTTGATTTACTAGATAAATTGTCTCACTAAACTGCAAAATTAAAAAATTCAGGTAGAGATTTAATTTACTTAATTTCTCATTGAAAGAATCACTCAGTATCAAATACCTGGCAATGAGTAGCAAACTTTCTTGTCCACAGTTTGTTAAAAAGCTGCGTAAGCTGGATGAGGCAAGAATTCATGCATTTTTTTTCTACTCTTTCACAAGTCTCTAAAATACTCATTATGCAGTACTGCAATTTGTTCTACTAGTGCTGTGTTTTGGCACCTAATGTACAGGACAGAAGCACAGCATAGCTGCTGCAAGCAAATGGTGTGGCAGCAGGTCATCCATCATGACACAACTATCAGATAAGGAGAAAAGTACTGTAGCTTTTTTTTTTTTTTCCAATATCATTATAATGCAATACTGCAGGCCTACTACTACATTTCTAAGTTCTAGGTACCAGGAACAAGGGGTATGCAGTTCTTTCCAATAATTTCTGTGATTCATCATATACTTGATAAAATATATACTGTATACATATATACACACACACACACACACTATATATATATATATATATATATTCATTCATTCATTGCCAGATGCCATGTATCCCAAACGGGGTGGCCAAGGGCTTAGAGTTAATTGTTTTACAGGGAGGGGCACTAATCCTCCACCAACCCCACTTGACACGTAGGGATACCAACAGCATCTGGTGTTCCCAGGCGGTCACCCATCCAAGTACTAACCAGACCCAACGTTGCTTAACTTCGCTGATCGGACGGGAAGTGGTGTACTCAATGTGAGATATATATATATATATATATATATATATATATAAAACACCTTTGTGACTTCTGCATCAATCATTTATGCAAAAAATGATATGAGAGTTAAACCAAACAGCTGCACACTATCAGTCATATACTATGTCAAATCGCTCACTCAACATATACAAGTTCAACACCACCACCATAACACACACATACACACATACTCACACACACACACACTACTGTCTGATATACCTCCCATTATTCCTTCCCCTCCAGCATCACATTATCAAGCTATTTACCCAGATTCATTATTGCACTGCCACAATCCCTCTTCAGATTTTTTATCTAAGCATCCCCTATCACTCCAGACCCCACCCTGTTCATAACTCACATGCAGTTCTGATTGTCTTACCTCCTCACTCACACTTTCAGGTCAAGCCATCCCCAAACATACTCCCACCCAATTTAACCAAATCCAAAGTAACCTAACTTAACCTATCATAACCACTCTTACTCTAATCTAACCTATTACAGCAGACCCTTCATTTAGCGGACCTCAATAGACCAGATGTTGGACTTAACGGACACTATAAAGGTCACTGGACTTGTCAGCTATAAAGAACAATGTCTGTTAAATGGGACGTAATGGGTCACAAGACATGCGTTTCCTACTCTTTTTACCCCAACCTGGCCTGAAATTGCCTTCTCCCCATTGTGCTTGCTGATTTGTATTAACACTGTACTAATCATAAAGAAGTGCTATGACATGGATGTGAAATAAGCTGCAAAAAGGCAAAATTAATGGTCAGGTTAGTGTAAAATGGGTATAACTTTCATTTTTAGTACTAGAAAATACTTTTGTACTCTTTTATTTTCAAATATGTGCTTAAATCCAACCTCAGTGTGTGTGTGTGTGGGGGGGGCAGGGAATCATCAGATATAATGGCCTTTTGGCCTTATCAGAACAGGCTTCCCTCCAACTTGTCCATTATACTGGAGTACGAGTCAACTGTACAGCATACCTAAGTGGAGTGATTTAAAGATGGACTGGGTTTGAAACCAGATCAACCAGTTACCTGTGGTCCATGGGTCAACTCAGCTTGACAGACTGAAGTTAAGCAACAAAAACAACAAAAACAAAACAATAGTTTTTCCAGTACTGGTACAAGCAGTCCCCATTACAAGTAAGGGATGTGCTCTATAATATCAACTCTATCCATACAACTGGTACAGCACTGTAAATAATTGAGGAGGGGGGGGAGGGAGGGATGGGGGACTAGTAATCAGCTGCGTAAGTAGAGTTAAATTAAAAATGACAATTCGTAAGCTCAAACATACAGAAATGACAATGATTAGGTGGATGTGCAGTGCGTCCTTGAATCTGAGGCCTGGGGGGACAGGGTTTACAATGGAAGAGTTGAGAGGAAGGATGCAATTGGAGTGTACTGGTGCTGCGATGAGGAGTGGATTGACATGGTTTGGGCATGTGATGATGGAGGATGACAACTGGGTACAGGAAGTGCAAAGCATGAACGCTGGGGGTGGGGTTGCCAGAGGCAGATCGAAAAAGGCCTTGGACAAGTTCACAGAGTGCAACCTCAGGGATAAGGGACAGAATTGGAAAGCTGCCAGAGACTCAACAGCATGGAGACAAGGCCAATGCATGCAAGCATGTTTGAGCCCCCATAAATGAAATGAAATGAAATTTTTCTGTGGTTTATGATACTCTGAACTCAACAGCATAAAAGATCATACGAAAAGGTTAACTATAATAAAAAATTACTGTATTCAAATCAGCAGCTTACAAACTGCATAGCATTGCCTGCATTATGATTTTTTCAATATAATACAAGCAGTCCTCATTATGTCAGTGATGTGGTCCAAAATGTTACAAAATGTTAAATACACTTAGCTATACTGATAACTAAGGAAAATTATTAATGAGGCATTAAAAACTTGAATCTGGGTAACATCTTTTTTTGTTTGGTTTTGCTGCAGCCAGATTATTTCATTCAATATATGAAAGGCATCTTGAACTGACGGGGTTTAACTGAGGCAGTATCCAACCCCTCCAGTATATATACACTTAATATTTTATTCAGTAAGTTCATTATATTAGTCATGTGTTTGGCCCACTGTTTTGTCATTGTCTTCTGTAATATATATATATATATATATATATATATATATATATATATATATATATATATATATATAAGCGCTGAATAAAGTGCCAGGAGACAGCATAAGCCAAATGAAAAAAAAATATCCATGCCCAATGAGATAAGGTAGCAATAGCAATGAGCAATTTTCCTTCAATTTACAGAAGACAACAAAACAGTGGGTCAAACACATGACTAATATAATGAACTTTACTAAATAAAATATTAAGTGTACGAAATAACAGAGCCAACACAACTAAGATCACAGTGCTGTCTAACAAAGGACTTAACCCTTTCGATCAAGTGACATGTTACAGTACAGGCTCCCAGATCCAAAATGCTTGGGTCCAAAGGGTTTATGGAGAACTGAACATCTTGGAAAGAACAATAACACCGATAACTAAGAGAAAACTAATAAAAAACAGCCTACAGTACCATTAACAATAAATACCAATTACAGTATACCATATAATGAAGTACCTTCCATCAGTAATATACTGTATCATCCACTCACTTTATGTAGTGTTGGCTACTACTTCCTTCACCTTTATCATTCTTTTACTGTGTCTGCCCTCCTCTCTTCCTAGTTCTCCTATCTTTCCTACCACTTTTTATTACTCTTCTTTCCTTTACAAGTGGCTTTACACCAACTGACAAGCCTTATAGTTTCCTGTAAGCCAGGACGCTATTTACAATCCTGGGTGGGAACCATATAACCAACCCATTTGTGTTCCCTACCTGTCAGCCAGCGGGTTGGTGGAGGGTTAGTGTCCCTCCCCGTAAACAACTCCAGTAACTCAAAGAAAAATGGCCACCACTCATGGCATTATGGCGTCTAGCTATATACATAGATAGAATAGATCTGTTATTGTAAAAAAAATAAATTAAAAATAAAAAAAAATATGCAGTGAGTAAATGCAGATAAAACAAAGGAGATGGTATCTAGGGCTGGTAGTGGTACTGTCAAACAAGAAAGTGAGTGGCCATGTGCGATTTGCCACAAGGGCACGAGAAGTAATTCCATCTTGTACGGTGTTTGTGATAAGTGGGTGCATAAGAGATGCAGTGGTACTAGGGGCAGACTGTGAGATAATGCTTATTTCATGTGTGCGGTGTGTTGGGGATAGCATGTGGAGACTGACAGGCATGAAAGGACTGAGCTTGCTGATGGGTCTCTTGAGTGTGTGAAAGAGTTTTGTTATGTGGGAGACATCTCCTGACACTGAGAGGGCTCTCCCTCCATGCTACGGTATCTTTGTATGTGGCATGTATTACAAGTGTAATGCTGTATGGTAGGGAGACCTGCTCAGTATAGGAAGAGAATATTCACAGGCTCAAATGTACAGAAATGACAATGCTTAGGTGGATGTGAGTGCGTCCCTGAGTGCAAGGCCTGGGGGGACTAGGTTTGAGATGGAAGAGTTGAGAGACAGGATGGGACTGAAGTGTATTGGTGTTGTGATGAAGACAGATTTGAGTGATGAGTTTTCTGTGAATGCTGGTGTGCATAAGAGGTCAGTGTTGAGTCCTTTGTTGTTTATCATGGTACTCAAAGCCCTCTCGTGTGACTTCAGAAATGGACTCCCGTGGGAGATATTGTATGCTGATGATTTGGTGTTGAGTGCAGAGAATGAAAGGGAGGCTGAGGAAAGATTTAGGAAAAGTTGAGATGGTATCGGGCGCAAGGGCTTAAGAGTTAATGCAGATAAAACAAAAGTGATGATATCTAGGGTTGGCGACAGTTCTGTCAGAGAAGTGTGAGAGTGGCCATGTGCAATTTGCCCCAAGGGCATGGGAAGTAATTCCATCTTGTGCAGTATTTGTGATAAGTGGGTGCATAAGAGATGTAGTGGTATTAATGGCAGACTGAAAGATAATGCTGATTTTACGTGTGACGTGTGTCAGGGAGAGCAGGTGGAGACTGTCAGGCATAAAGGATTGAACTTGCTGGTGAGTCTCTTGAGTGCGTGGAAGAGTTTTGTTATTTGAGAGACATGTTATGCGCTGGAGGTGTGGGTGAAGCAAACTATGTGGCTAGGGTGAGAAGTGGTTGGAAGAAGTTCAAGGAACTGTTGCCTCTCCTGACATTGAGAGGGCCCTCCGTACGTGCTACGGGATCTTTGTATGCAGCATGTGTTAGGAATGTATTACTGTATGGTAGTGAGACCTGGGCAGTAAAGGAAGAGGATATTCACAGGCTCAAATGTACAGAAATGACAATGATTTGGTGGATGCGCAGTGCGTCCCTGCATGCAAGGCATGGGGGAGGGGGGGGAGCTGGGTTTACGCTGGAAGAGTTGAGAGGTAGGGTGGGACAGGAGTGTATTGGCATTGTGATGAAGAGAGGTAGATGAGGTTGTTTGGGCATGTGGAGAGGATGGGGGATGATAATTGGCTGCAGAAAGTGAGATGCCTTAATATTGGGGTTGGGGTTGGAAGGGTAGATCGAAAAAGACGTGGGATGAGGTCATTGTGTGTGACAGGGATAAAGGACTGAATAGGGAAGCTGCCAGAGATCGAGCAGCATGGACAGCTGCCATTAGGTGACCAAGGCTGACACATGCAAGCATGTTGGAGCCTTCAAAATCAAAACAAAACGAGAGGTAGATTGAGATGGTTTGGGCATGTGGAGAGGATGGGGGATGATAACTGAGTGTAGAAAGTGAAAAGTGTTAACGTCAGGGGAAGGGTTGCACGATGTAGACTGAAAAAAACCTGTGAGACCAAACAAAGACCTGGGATGAGGTCATTGTGTGTGACCTTAGGGATAAAGGACTGATTAGGGAAGCTGCCAGAGATCGAGTGGCATGGACAGCCACCATTAGGTGACCAAGGCAGACGCATGCAAGCATGTTGGAGCCTTCAAAAATGAAACGAAACAAAACAAAACAAAATGATGTGATTATGGGAGGACAGATAATATCAACACCCTCCTGTTGCATGAAAAAATATTTTGGAAAGAGAAGATTTGTGGAAACTGTATCATATAAACTCCAAAATAGAATTTCCAGAAACTGTTAAAAAAAAAATAATAAATTTTTACTTTCAAGCAAACACAAGTTTGACCAATGAAACTTATTTTTTCTTATGCATTTTTAAGATTCAAACTGAGTTTGACTCTCATTTTTTGCAGAAATGCCCCATTCCCATGCTATACCCTATCCACAGTAAGGAACTGGGGGAATGTGGAGTCTTAGGTGGGTCTTTGCCTCCCAGATCCCCCAGCACCAGACTGCACGAAAAGAAACAAGACAACCAAGCAGGGGAGACAGTAGCTCAGTCGGGAGAGAGGTGGCCTGCAGTCCTACCAGACCCAGGTTCAAATCCCGGCTGGGGCAGGGAACAGTTTAAGGATTTGAATTTAATAAAAGCAGACTTTACTGATCTACCAGACAACCCGCCGACATGTCGTAAAAATATCCTCGCTAATACCAATACACCAGTCCTGTATGAAACAGCCCTAGCATGTATTCAATATGGACAGTGGGTGTTAGCACCAAAGTGGTGACATGCAGAGGTGTATGGTATGTAGGAGGACTACAGGGCATTGGGAGCAGGCTGTGAGGCCTATGCCCAGAGTCGGACACATAAAAAAAAAAAAGAAAAAGGTAATTTTAATCACTAATTTAATGTCATCTAATCAAACCAGACAGAACCTACATCATGTAGCCTAACTAACTGGGGGCCTCATCCCCCAGACCCCTCCTCCATTATACTAATAGTTTTGTTTCATTTATAACGGATCCAACATGCTTGCATGCCTCAGCCTTGGTCACCTAAAGGTGACTCTCCATGTTGCTCGATCTCTGGCAGCCTCCCTATTCAGTCCCTTATCCCTGAGGTAAAACTCTATGACCTCGTCCCAGGTCTTTTTGGGCTTGCCTCTTGCAACCCTACACCTGACATTCATACGGTACTTCTCATCTTCTGCACCCAACTGTCATCCTCTCAAAATGCCCAAACCACCTCAATCTATCCCTCCACATTACAACACCAATACACTCCAGTCCCATCATTCATCTCAACTCTTCAATTGTAAACTACCACATTTTCCAGAGGCAATAATAATGAAAAAGGCTGTTGCTATTGAGGACAGGAACCCATAGAAAACATACAAAACTGTATAACCTGTTTGCTCACAGGAGTGGTTGCAGCCTAAATGAGTCACCCAGTGCCTGCCCAAACAGACCCATCACCCACAGATAAGCTATCTCCCAACAGGGCCACCATCAGTTGCAGTGAATCAACGTTCCCTTGTCGTGGACAGAGTCTCACGACGGGGAGGTGCAGAGAAGTGTGAAGTTTGGTTCCTGGATGGATGCTGCATTTGCACTGCTTCATCCAGCAAACAGGGGTACCACTGTAGGTTCCACATCATCTTATTTGGCTACTCCCCAGCAATGTACAGTAAGTGGTTTACTGGGTTACAAAAACCATTAGTAGGAATTAGGGGTTGAGAAGCAATCATATGAAGGAAAGAGGCTTAGAGGAATCTAATTATATCACATGCCTGAAAAATTCCTTTGGCGATAATAATTACTCTAGCACCACCACTAACAATATTAATACTAGGAACATGGAAACTACTAAGCAATATCCTCATCAGAACTTTAAACCGTATTTTTCCCACTCTTGTATAATAACACTACTGCTGCCACTGGTATCTGTGGATGCTAGGGTCATGCAACTGGTCCTGTCTATAATGTGGTGAAATAGGCTATTATGTTGACCAGGCACGCAGGTAACCCGTGAAGCAGGCCATGGTTGTGATGCGGGGAAATGATGGGTCGGAGCAAGTCAGTCCATGGTGCCCCCAAGGCTCATGGTCACAGATTCACAAAGTCACTTAGCATCACTTCCCTCTGTAGCCAAGGCATTTGCAAGTAGAAATAACACACAGATTCTGCACGCACCTTTCCACGCCCTTCATACGAAAATCAGATCTTGGTTACGACAAAAAGCAAGTCTTACAGTTACGACGGTGAATTGATCGTAAGATTGGTAATCTACGTCCTGTTCGCTGCACCCCGACGGCCCTCACCCCGCGCCCCGGCCTCCCCGCTGCCCCTAGTGAAAGCAGCTACACCACGCACACACAAACATACACCACACTAAACTAATACAGAGCAACAGGTTTCACACACACATGCCTATTTCCACCTAAATTCCAAGAGATTGGATAAATTTTGCTGTGGCGATGGTGCAGAAGGCGGGGCTGAGGCCAGGGTGGCAGTAGGAACATGGCGTCACATCACCCAGCCCCTCCACCGCCACCGCCTGCGTCCACTATCACTCCCCCACCACCACCACCACCACCAGTCACTACACTCAACTTGGTCTGTGTTATCATAAACAAAGTAGTATGTCAAGGGAAATACAGTAACGTACAAAGTGGGAAAGTACGTAGGAAGTACTACGTGGCAGCCAGCAGGGGCGAGCGTCAAATTCCTGTCCCCCAAGCCACACCACCACCACCACTTCCCACCACCACCTCCGCCTCCGCCGCCGCCGTCGAGTCAACCTACCTTTTAAACAGCCTTACTCTCCCACTGTGGCCTCTACACCACCACCACACAAACCATGTACACCACAGACCCCGGTAAAAGGCGAAAAAAACTCTGTGGAAGTAGGGTTGTCAGTACCTGAGAGCGGGTAGCGGAGAACAGCAGGAGCGGCGGGCGCAGCAGCAGCAGCAGCAGGCCCCGCCGAGTGTACTGAAGCCGCCACAGCCACCACCACCACAGCCACCGCCACCACCACCGCGCCCACGCCACCACCACCACCATACTCCAGCACACTCCACCATCACACCCACTGTCATTACCACCATCGCTTAATTTTCGTCATTTCCAACGACACCAGTGATCGCTAAAATACGGGTTCAGATTCACATGTCCTGTTTTCATAAATGATCGGACCACGTGCGAGTACGTTTTCCATCAAGTTCGCAGACTTGCCCGTTTTCTGTGTTTGGATGTGCGTGTGTGTGTGTGTGTGATAGGGGAGGGAGCGTGTGTGCGTTTGTGTGTTCGTCAGGGGTAGGGAGTGAGTTCGTGTTTGGAGGTTGGGTGCGCGCGCTAGTGTGTGTGTGTGATTGGTAGGGTGCTTGTATGAGAAAAGATAGCGTGTGTAAGTTATTATTATAAATGAGATGGTCTGGGTGAGTCTATGCGTGAGGATTAAGGAGTGAGAGAAAGAGAGGTGAGAAGCGTGTGTGCGTATGTCTGTGTGCGCGCTGGGGTCTGCTGACGACGGGGGGGTGGGTGTCTAGGCTGATCCCCCTCCCCCTCCTCACGCCGTCGCCCCGCCAGGCCTGCGCTAACAAAGAACCCGCCGGGCCACCGCGGCTGCCCCTACGGCCACCTGCAGCTTGGAGGCGGCTGGACGGGCTGCCTCACACAAACCAACGATCAATTCCCCATCCTAACTATAAATCTAGCTCGGATTCTCAGTGGCTTGGGATAATTCGTAACATCCCCTGCATAGCCATTTATTTTGCAAATTACACGTCATTTTAATCTTATGTCAATGATACAAAGTCGATATTCAAGCAATACAAATAACGCACTGTTATGAATATTAATTTGAAGTCAACTAAATAAACTGCTGTGATAAGAACTGTTACAAAGCCTCCTATGCAACCTAAAATACGGTCATCAGTCGTATATCTAAGCGACTTTCAGATTTCTTAGCACTTCTTCCGTGGCGATTTATACATACAGTATTACAAATTATTCCCAAAGGGGTGGTCAGAAACGAATCGCCTCCATGTAAGCAGTCAGGCTGCCCTCACTCCAGCTCATTGGAGAAATAAGGATAAAGGGAGAGGTGGTAATGGGAACGTTTTAGGCTGACGGTCATAGGGTCCTCAATCCACGAGATCCTTAGACAGGGCTGCTTATTCCATACTTCGTTACTTAGAACTGAAAACGTGGACCTGAACGGGACGTGGGAAGCTTGTGTGATGTATTTTATTTTTTGTTGAAAGGAAGAAGGAACCGAAGGCCAGGGTCATGCAAAGTGCTCCCTCCAAGAAAAAAAACAAAAGATGACAGAGCCAAATCTAGGGGGAATGATCGTGCACTTCCTCGTCTGTCATACTTCCTGTCCTCTAAAGGTTATTATATACTGTACTTATCACCTAACGTATTGCGATTTAACTTTTACCTGGTCGTGTTACAGCAGAAGGCTGCCTGGCTCTTATCTGTGCTTATCATACTGTACGTCATCCAACATAACCTGAGAGAGAGAGAGAGAGAGAGAGAGAGAGAGAGGACCTTGAATACTTTAACGCATATTGAATTAAGCAGAATTAAGCAAACACATTAAGTGGCCGGATGCATTAGATCTCTAATACCACACACACACACACACACACACACACACACACACACAGTCACTCTCCCACACACACAGTCACACCCCCCACAGAGGAGCACCCAGGGGGGGCCAATGGGGCCATGCCCCCCTCCCCGAAATTTCCTTCTTTGTAAGAAACGAAGTAAATAAAAGTGACTTGCATTAGGTTTTTTTTTCTAGCCACAATTTTCATTTTTATGGCCCCCCCGAAAAATATTCCCGGGTGCGCTCCTGCCCCCCCACATACGGTCACTCCCCCACACACAGTCACCGCCCCACATAGTCACTCCCACACACAGTCACACCCCTCCACACAGTCACCCCTCTCACATACACATAAACAAACAGAGGATCGTCCGCGCCACACCCGTGTCATGTCGGTGGTGAGGGCAGAGGCAGACAGCACCTCCCGCCGGCGTGATAAAGCCAGTCACCGGTGTTGTCACTTCCTGCCGGGTCCTAATGTACTGGACAAGTACTATAGTCATTTTTTTGTTTTGTTTTTAAACAGAGGATGAAGAGGAAGGAAAAATAAATTTAAAAACCTCCATACACCAGATCAGTCACCTTCTTTTTAACAGATGGACAGAGGAAGGAAACACAATCTGAAATCCATACACCACATTACAGTCTGTTTTTATCCAACAGAAATGAGCCACTCCCATAACTTGAATACTAAGCCGTGTTTGCATTGTCTTCAATGAGCTTTAGTTTGGAGGTATGCATAAATTTCCTTGGTTACCACGGTGATTTCACTTTAACTTGGCCTAGATTATCTTCCCTATGCAGCTCATTTCACGTACCTTAGCAGAATAAGACAGTACTACAGCTCCTCATCCTTTTCATGGCACTTTTATTATGACAAAAATCATATTTTAGTTTTAATCTATATTCACAACGCGGATTTCATGATGAAGATAGTAACTTAAGACCAAATTAAAGTAAAAGGGTATAATCAGATTCATTCTCGTCTCACTACACTTGGCCAGTTGAGCTGAAGTAAGCCAGGGATCTTTAACACAGGAAAATAAACCGAATGTATTAAAAGATTCCTCAGTTATGTTCTGTCTGGTACAGTCTTTTCGAACTCAAGACTGGGACAAGTTTAATTTCCAGTCCCCGGTAACGCCAGACGCTTTTATCCACGTGAGTCAGCAATTATCCAGGTGAGTCAGAGGAAGCAAGGAGGTAGGGTATTTTGGGTTCTGATAGTTTCGCGACAACACACACACACACACACACACACACACCATGACGAGCCACAATATCATACACTCATACAATATCAGAAGAAAATAAATCTGTGAGGAGACAACCCTTACCATGAAAACTTGACACACGAACAAGCCTCACACTCTGCCACACCCGCCTGTATCACACCTAACACTGCCGTGCCATAAATTATCACATCACACACTGTCATACTATAATCTACCGCACCTCACAAAGCCACACCACTAAAATACTACGGGATACACTGCCACAACATTAAAGTGCCACACCATTACTACCACGCCAAATAATGCCACAGAACACACTACTGCACTTAGCATACTCTCATACCATTAACATACACTATCTACCAAACCACTGACATGCCATACCACACACTACCACACCTCACATTGCCACACCACACGTTGTCACACCTCACCCTGCCACACTTCACACTGCTAGCCATAAAACTGATACATATGACGTAATTCTAGACCACCTGCCCGATTCAGAGAATTTTCTACCGCCTATCACAGAGAGAAGAATCAAGTTTGGTGTGTTATTTCAGATACCAAAATTATTATCATAAAGTGAACCATGACTGGTAAAAAGAAGGCCAGAAAAGACTATACACACACACACACACACACACACACACATATATATATATATATATATATATATATATATATATATATATATATATTTACCCTAACTTCCCCTAAATCTGCCATCTCCCCTTCTTGAATGCAGAGTTGTAACAATAAATTAACACTTGAATATGATGCTAGTCACGAAGAAGTGCTGTGGAAAGCATATCGAGCCGTAGCATTATCTTCCACTGAGCTACGTGAAAAACATGCAAAAAGACGCAAACCTGGGCCAAGTTACGGTGAACAGGGTACAGCGCCTATTATTCAAGCACACACCTCTGAGATCCAGCAATGAACAATGATACGACACATTTGACACGTGTTTTAATGGCTACGAATACAGGTGCTTGGTTGTAATTTCGTGGGGTAGGAAGCACAATGACACTTCCCTTGCGGCTTATTTTACGTGGCAATCATACTTAG
This sequence comes from Coenobita brevimanus, assembly GCF_032717465.1. Lineage (NCBI taxonomy): Eukaryota > Metazoa > Arthropoda > Malacostraca > Decapoda > Coenobitidae > Coenobita > Coenobita brevimanus. Next base: position 1,445,328 of record NC_137040.1, read on the forward strand.
TTTGTTATGCACGTGATAATACTAAGGTGTAGTATGCACGACTATACTCTTTTCACCTTCACATGGCCTAGATTTTCGCCCTTTTGCGGCTTATATTACACAGCTCAATGGCAGAAAAAGACAATGCTATGGCTGTACAACCTTATCACGGCACTTATGGCAACTCGTATCAGACCCCAGTGATAACACATGGTTACGACTCGGCATTCACGATGGAGATGCCAATTTTGGACCAGCTAGAGAGTATAATAGCTACGGAGGAGGTGCTAACGGTCTTTTTAACCCTACGAAAATGCTATCCACTCATCTACCGCACTGAACTAAATGAGAGAAAACATACAATGTATACGATATCACATTTTTTCGAGCAGAACTTCGCGTAGTCACTGGGTTAGACCGGAAAGCGAAAATACTGAATATGAGGTACACATGACACTTCCACCGTATTGGAGGGGAGCACGAGAACACCATCCCGTCTCCTATGCCTACACGGTTATCTGTCATTGTGGGGTTGGCAGAATAACAGAACACTAGCCAGATGATGTAGCGGTATAGATCCCAGCTTGACATGGCGTAAATAACCAGCTGGAGTTCCTTAGTTGTCGTCGTCACCATCATCATCATTATCATCGTGGACAAGAGTTCCTTAGTCGTCGTCATCATCATCGAAATCATCATCACCACCACCACCCCCACCACCATGAATCCTACCCCTATTTCGCGCCAACAAATGGGATGTACAAAATCCAAAAGCAGCAGCAGGACGGCATAACACCTCACCATTCCATCCATCGGAATTCAGTCACTGGAATCAAAGGGGCGGTTCTTTTTGGACGCACACACACATCGTTTTCTCTTCAACGTCCCTTATGCCCACAATCTTATTTCGTTTTCATAATCCATTCAGCTCTCTCTCTCTCTCTCTCTCTCTCTCTCTCTCTTCCTTGTCTTTTAAGGACACAATCACCCTACTATTTGAGTGAGTAATCGGGTAACGCTGATTAAAACCAAAATCACAGCAAACCAAGCCCAGGAATTTTCACACACAATCTTCGGTGTTACTATCCACCCTTTCGTTCCCACCTACATGCCTTTACAAATTTTCTTTCTATATTTCCTTAGTTCAGCGTGTGGTTTCGACTGGGTTCCCGTAAATACTAGACAAATCCATTTTCTACAGCACGAGAAGTAAACTCAGAGAAAACTCCAAACAGAAATGATGCTGGGAAACGATGGTATACACACAAGAAGCCTTTCCCGCCCATTTTCTGGCATCGCACACATTTAATTTATCTATACTCTGTTCACTCTACCTTGGTCTTGAATGCTGAGTTATAACGACAGATTAACGCTACAGTATTGATGCTAGTCACGAAGAAGGACTACAAATAGAACATTGTAGAGCCACTGAATTGTATTTTCCTGCCACTGAGCTATGTGAAATAAGCTGCAAAAGGATGAGACTCTGGACCAAGTTAAGGTGAATGGACTAGAGTAAGCCCTTCGTCAAGTTTATTTTTACTGCTCCCAGACGATTTTATTCAGCCTGGGACACACCTCTTGTATGGAAGGGGTTGAGGAAGACAGCATTCATCTTTCACTCTTATACATTACACACATCTTTCACTCTTATACATTACACACAACTTTCACTTTTGTACATTACACACATCTTTCACTCTTATACATTGCACACATCTTTCATTCTTATACATTATACTCAACTTTCTCACATGCTAGATTATTACTATACTGTCTTCACTCTAAATTTGCCTAAAATTACCATATCTCCATCTTGAATGCTGAGTTGTAACTACAGATTACTACTAGAACACCATGCTAGTCACGAAGAAGAGGATGTAGTTAGTCATCTACTTGTACATCACACACAACTTTCTCCTCAATTGCTTTAGTAACTCCTAGTGAACAAGCAAGATTAAATTTATTACTATTCTGTTTTTACTCTAAGTAGAGCTAAAACTGCCATCTCTCCATCCTGAATGCTGAGTTGTAATACTAGAAGACGATGCTAGTCACGAAGAAGTGCAACGAAAATGGCACACAGCTGTAGTATTGTCTGTCACTGAGCTACGTGAAATAAACTGCTAAGCCAAGTTAATGAAAAAGGAGTATTGCATCTTCGTCATCTGAGGTGCCAGTTAGGAAGGAATGATCAGATATGGTTTTACAGGAAGGACTAGACAAGGGAAGATTTTGTAACCCTTTTCCTGATCTTCCTGCAGAAAGTTATACTCGGCTGTAATTTTCGTGTCGTAACTTAAAGATTTATTTATAAAGTAGAACACGAGGCATAGGATAATTCGACAGTCCTCTTGTCTTTCCTGCAAAACACAACCATAGTTACGAGAGAGAGTTACGACAGAAATTGATCGTAAGTGTGATTATGTATCCCACTGTCTATTTTCCGAGTAATGCCACTATGGGCGTGTTCTGGTCACCTACCCTAAACTCATCTGGACTAATGTGACCTATCCTCGAGCCCCTATTCTCTCTCTCTCTCTCTCTCTCTCTCTCTCTCTCTCTCTCTCTCTCTCTCTCTCCTTCAAAACGACAGAGCTTTAATTTTGTTATCCTACTGCGTACTGTACCTTCGTCACATCTCTCTTTCTTTCAACGACATCTTCGCACATATCTTCCTCATCTCTGCAGATTTTCACACACACACACACACACATACGCCCGCCCGCCCCCTCACAACATTATACGCACCTCCACAACATTACTATTACTACAACTACCACCACTACTATTACTCGCCTACTACCCTTCAAAATGCGTCTATCCTTCCTGCCTACTGTCCTTCAAAATGCGTCTATCCTTCCCTGTCACCTGCTCCCTATCGTTATTCGCAGTGGTCCTCCCTACCCTTGCCTACAGAATGCTGTAGCTCCCTCATACCACCTACATGACGTCAATTCAGCCAAGGACTCTGTTTCTTGAGTTTGTGGCTGTCATGAGGACCTTCAACACACACACACACACACACACACACACACACACACAATAAGCATGTAGGTAAAAGTGTTAACATTTCACTCTGGTGGTTCGTTCGTTCGTTCAAAGATTTCCTGCACATATAGTGCAGGCCGGGCCATACATTAGCCCGGTCAGTGGGGTATGGGCTGGTTAAAAAGTAGTAAGTGGGGAGAACAGGACCAGGGGATTGCCCAGCACACACGTCCTGTCTCCTGGCTGGCTTTGTGGTGTGTGTGTGACTCTGGTGGTGAAATAAAAACCTCCATACATCCTGTTCCTGATGATTCGTTGGTAGTCCCACCCTCACGTCTGACTGTGACATTAGTTCCAATATTCTGTGTGTGTGTGTGTGTGTGTGTGTGTGTGTGTGTATCTATTCATCTATAAAACATTCTCGACGGGAAAGTGCACAATGCTGTAAAAATATATACTCGGTGTTCAATTCATTTTCCCTTCACACATTAGTTAGTTACAGACGCACTTGTCAACTTCACTTAGGCTTCAAAGGATCTACGTACATGAGTGAAATCCAGCGAAAATAATAATAATAAAAACAAATTATGTCGACCATCCCTCTCGTTGTCACTAATACACTTTCATTACACTATCAAATATGACACCAGACGATTTGCCAGGTCGATGAAACCCAACTGGCCAAATGGTGTAACTTATGTTTGTTAACCACGTCCCAGATATGTCTGCCCTCAGGTACTTCATTCACATTAACACTAGATAATTCTGCTCACCAGCAATATATTCTAGAAGTTTAATGGGCTCACTGTTGCGCATTTGTTCTAACCTCACAAAAATTCTTAACGCCTTTTTCAGTGTCGGTGATGGCCGGGTGTCTTCATCCTGGAGGGTCGATTTGACTGATAACCATATAAAGTAGACTCATTTCTGCTTCATCACAAGGCCCATCAAATCTCATACAATCTCTTAGGATTAACCGGCCACTTGTCACGGCAATAATATTAATAATAACACATAAATAAAAAAATAAAAACGACGATAATGTATGACAAGGCTGATGTAATTACTGGTAAAAATCTTCGACAGGCAAAGAGACAGAGGTTACTTCCGGGGTGTTTAGGAATGACCTGTAAAGTGGCAGTTTATGACAGTTTACAAGTCATGAGGAGGTTCCCTAGCGTATCATCCTGAACGATTTATTTTTGGATGCGGCTGGTTATTAACATTTTGTACCTTACTTGTGCTGAGTATTGCGATATTAAAATGGCTTAAGCAACACAACAGACGATCTATCTATAATTATACCTATGCTGCTTCCCCCAAAGAAGAGGAGGTAGCCGAGACAGGACGACACACTTCCAATTTACTCATTCACCCACACATATTTATTCGTATCTTAGTAACGTTAAATAAGCAAAATAAATTTATTAGGAAGAGGTGTTATGGAGCTTCCTAATCGACGCAAATGCGGAACTTAAACACTAGAAACGAATATGCGACTTTAGAATTTAGAGTGTATGAATGTTGGGTAAATGGGTGTATGGCCAATATCATCAAGATCCAAGTTTCTCCAATTTTACGCAGCAATTTCTCTTCCCTGCATCTGGATCCTGTCACTTCACTAATCCATCCATCTATTATCCTGTCCTTATTTAGAACGGTAGAAAATTGGATTAGGATGTGTTATTTTCTTTCATTTGATGCCTGTTAACGATTTTTATTATTTTCTTAAGTACATACGCTTGAAAGATTGTGGCTTCTTCTTCTCCTCCTCTTTCTTCTTCTAAAACAGCGTTTCTTAACCTGGGGTGCTAGCACCCCTAGGGGGTGCTGGAAAATGCTGCATTATATTTTTTCTTACTGGATTTGCTTAGTATTGGCATCCTTGATTTTTTTTTTTTTTTAAGACAGTATAAAATAAACTGTTAGGCAGTACTTCACTTTACTTTAATCCTGCAGTAGTGTAGCAACTGCAGTCCCAGTAACCAGATGTAGAGGGGTGCTGGACTGACACCTTATTACAAGGGGGGTGCTGAGGTCGGAAAAACGCTGTTCTAAAACATGCGATCATGCAATATTTTCATTTTGTTGTTTGGGATACGACAGATGACTCTTATACGTATTTTAAAAAATATATATACTCTTCGTCTAACTCAATGAAGCAGGTGTTGTCTCGCTAAAAGAGAGGCAGTACGGGGAGTTCCAGAAATTACAGCAACATAGTACGTGTCAATTAATCCTTCATTAATTCCCCCATCTGTAAAAATTCTACTGATAATTGTACGTTTGACAGATTTATAACAGTGCATGTCAAGAAACAGATTTATCCCCTTATGACCCCACCTCCTCCATCACCTACCCTCTCCACCCCATCCCCACTTCCTCCATCACCTACCCTCTCCACCCCATCCCCACTTCCTCCATCACCTACCCTCTCCACCCCATCCCCACTTCCTCCATCATCTACCCTCTCCTCCCCATCCCCACTTCCTCCATCATCTACCCTCTCCTCCCCATCCCCACTTCCTCCATCACCTACCCTCTCCACCCCATCCCCACTTCCTCCATCACCTACCCTCTCCACCCCATCCCCACTTCCTCCATCACCTACCCTCTCCACCCCATCCCCACTTCCTCCATCACCTACCCTCTCCACCCCCTCCCCACCTCCTCCATCACCTACCCTCTCCTCCCCATCCCCACTTCCTCCATCACCTACCCTCCCCTCCCCCTCCCCACCTCCTCCATCACCTACCCTCTCCACCCCCTCCCCACTTCCTCCATCACCTACCCTCTCCACCCCATCCCCACTTCCTCCATCATCTACCCTCTCCATCCCATCCCCACTTCCTCCATCACCTACCCTCTCCATCCCATCCCCACCTCCTCCATCACCTACCCTCTCCATCCCATCCCCACTTCCTCCATCACCTACCCTCTCCATCCCATCCCCACTTCCTCCATCACCTACCCTCTCCACCCCATCCCCACTTCCTCCATCACCTACCCTCTCCACCCCATCCCCACCTCCTCCATCACCTACCCTCTCCACCCCATCCCCACTTCCTCCATCATCTACCCTCTCCATCCCATCCCCACTTCCTCCATCACCTACCCTCTCCAACCCATCCCCACTTCCTCCATCACCTACCCTCTCCACCCCCTCCCCACCTCCTCCATCACCTACCCTCTCCTCCCCCTCCCCACTTCCTCCATCAACTACACTCGACTCCCCCTCCCCACCTCCTCCATCACCTACCCTCTCCACCCCATCCCCACTTCCTCCATCACCTACCCTCTCCATCCCATCCCCACTTCCTCCATCACCTACCCTCTCCATCCCATCCCCACTTCCTCCATCACCTACACTCTCTTCCCCATCCCCACTTCCTCCATCACCTACCCTCTCCTCCCCATCCCCACTTCCTCCATCACCTACCCTCACCTCCCCCTCCCCACCTCCTCCATCACCTACCCTCTCCACCCCATCCCCACTTCCTCCATCACCTACCCTCTCCACCCCATCCCCACTTCCTCCATCACCTACCCTCTCCACCCCATCCCCACTTCCTCCATCACCTACCCTCTCCACCCCATCCCCACTTCCTCCATCACCTACCCTCTCCACCCCCTCCCCACTTCCTCCATCACCTACCCTCTCCTCCCCCTCCACCCCATCCCCCATCACACACTACTCCCCTCTCAGCCACGAACCCATAGACGTGAATAGTAAGTCGAGGGTGAAGGACAGAGGCCAAGGGGGAAGTGGGCAACTGTTGAGGATTACTTAGCTCTTGTTAAGCTTTGGTATATTATAAGCAAAACGATAGGAAGTTAAATTAGCCCCTTCCAGTACACACACACACACACACTCCCTCCCCCCTCCCTCCCTCTCTCTCTCTCTCTCTCTCTCTCTCTCTCTCTCTCTCTCTGCATACCACTTTATTATGATATGTGATAATCAAAATAAAATGACATTATTCAACAAGGGACTCCATGGTGTATACTGGGACAGACTACCTTTAACCCCCCAAAAAAAATAAAAAATAAAAAAATAAAGCGTATATCGTGCCCAAAAAAGAATGATACTCGCGAAAAAAAAAAATGTATACAAACAAAGCAAGAAATAAAAAAAAATCGACACAGTGGCCAATAGAGCAGGATACAAAAAAAAAAATAATAATAATAATAAACATTGTGGCCAGAAAGGAAGCATAAACCTGTAAAAAAAAATCTACACCACGCTCAAGATGGTAGGATATAATTGGGAAAATATCTACATCTTGGCCAGGAAAGTAGTATACTGAAGAATGAGGTATATGGTTAAGGAAAAAGAGGTCGAGTCTACGACGTGGTCAAAAGCGTGGTATATACTTGAAAATAAAAGTCTTCATTGTGGCCCCTGAAGAGAAAAAAAGTCTAGATCTTGGCCAAAAAGGTATGCCGCTTACCTCGACAACGCAAGACCCTGATTTCGAGCTCCGCCTATCACGATGCTGGGCAGGATGGGTGGCCCGTTCACGCCTGGCCCTCGTCTGTCACTCAGCTGCGGATTTTGGAGAGGCGTTACTTCACCTTCCCTTGTGTGGAGATCTGGCCGGGAATGGAAAAGATGTATACAGGGTGTGTGTGTGTGTGTGTGTGTATGTGTGTGTGTGTGTGTGTTCTAACCCCTCCAGATCAAAGTCTCTCTCCTAAGCTGAATAAAATAGCCAGGGATTAGAAACGATTAAGACGAAGACGTCCTCATGCGGAAGGGGTTAATTATAGTGATTGTTTTCATCTGAGGGAACTGGGCCACTCTCACAACTTGAATACTTAGTCGCGGTTCCGTGAAATTTGATGCGTCTTCTTGGTTACTAGTCAAATTCATCCCCCACCGTGACTACATTTGCCATTAACTGAGCTGAATTTAGTCATGGTTGTATGAAACTGACGAATCTTATCTGAGGTAGGAATCAGTCTCCTTGGTTACTAGTCAAAATATATCCTCCAACCTGACTACATTTGGCCATCAACTGAGCTGAAATGGGTAGGAATGAGTCTCCTTGGTTACTAGTCAAATTTATCCCCCAACCTGACTACATCTGGCCATAAACAGAATTGAAACAGGTACTGTAGGGATAAGTCTCCTTGGTTACAAGTCAAATTTATCCATCAACCTGACTACATCTGGCCATAAACTGAGATGAAATAGGTTAGGGATTTTTGCCAGACGAGATTAAACAGACTTTTATAGGAAGTTCTACAAGGGGGGGTGTCAGATCCCTCAAGCCCTTTTAACTTAATGTCACTGTAAATGCCAGCCAGTCAACGCACTATCTGCTATATTAATCTGGATGAGAGAGAGAGAGAGAGAGAGAGAGAGAGAGAGAGCATGCTAGTGTGCAGTGAAAAAGTGAATATACTGCAGCTAGGGGTGAGAATGAGTAGTAGTAGTAGTCTGTGTGTGTGTGTGTGTGTGTGTGTGTGTGTGCAAAGGTCGCATGCTACCATATAAAGGAGGTGTGTGTGTTTTTGCTCGCCATGCCTTTCTCCCTCTACTTCCGCGTAACATACGATGACCTTCCTCTCTCAACGCGGCTCACACCCCACACTGTTATGCTTAGGGAAGGCAGGATAATAATAATAATAATAATAACAACAATAGTAGTAGTAGTAGTAGAACTAGTAATGTGATGATGACGATGGTGATAATAATAATAATAAAAATAGATAATAATAATGACAAAAATAAAAATAACAGTAAATCTAGAAAGGCAATCAATGCAAAATGGAAATTAGGTGATATACAGAGCAGAGTCAAAATCCGCAATTGAAGCAGCTTACCCCTCAAAAAAAAAAAAAAAAAAAAAAAAGTGAAAAAATGAAGAATTAATCATTTTGGAGGCGAACGGGTGGCGTGGAATTCCGTTTTTAGTTATTTATTTTTCCGGGGGGAGGGGATAATGTGTTTGTCTGTTTGTATGTCATCCAGTCATATCAAAAAATTTTAGGATCATAGTCAGTTGATGAGGGTAACAATAGATTAGCACTAAGACATGATGCTAGTCACAAAGAAGTGCTATGGAAGGGATGTACAGCCATAAGTATTACCTTTTTCTACAACTGAGCAACGTGATATCATGAGTACAAAAATCTGGGCCAAGTTACAGTGAAAGGAGTACAGTATAAATGGAGACTCATTCCTGCCTCATAACTAAGCCTCGTATACTATTCGGGTAAAGCTCCCTAGAACCTTTTCCTTAGCGATTTATCTTCCATACTCGCCTTTCTGCTCTCTTGCATGTTGTTTTTATGAAGACCAACGTGGAAGGCAAAACTAATAGAAGGGATTATTAACGAGCTATTTGCAAAAGTAAACCGGTAAGGAAAAGGTGTCAGGGAGCTTCCAAAGAATGAATTTCAGGCAACCAGGAGAGTACTATGGCAGTGACCCAGTTCCCTTAGATGAAGCCAGTCTATAAATCTTCCACCTTGAGGCACAAAATTAACAAAAAAAATTAGCCAGCAATCCGTCAGTAAGGTTAATCATCCACTCCCAACAGCAGACAAGTCCATATTAATTTTATCGCTATATTTACACAGTGACAGGTAAAAATACAGGTGTGTCCGCTGAACGACCCTTTTAGTCCGTCAGTCAGTTTACCAGGCTGTCTCTCTGCCACTTGCCGTATTCCCGCTGTTTTCCGGGCCTTCGTCACACCTCTTCCTTAGCGATTTGTTTTGCATATCACACTAATAATATTCCCAACACACACACACACACACACACACACACACACACACACACTGGATTAAAGGGCCTAAGGTGGAACAGCCAAAAATAATAAATAAATCGCTTTGGATAAGATTTTACGAACTTACGCCGACGAAAAATTCTCTCTCTCTCTCTCTTAATTATACGAGTCAAGTTCGTATTATATTATCAGTCAATCACACGGGCCACCTAATGATTCCCTTCAGTCGACTCAGTCAGCAGTCAGACGCCCCAGTCAGCAGTCAGACGCCCTCAGTCAGCAGTCAGTCGCCCCAGTCAGCAGTCAGTTCATCAGATAGCAACTTCAGTACGATAACAATAACTTAACAGCAGATACGAAGCTCATTACAATATATTTCTTCAATAAATAAGGACTTCAGTACAGTATTTTTTCATTAGATAACTTCAGAACGACAATTTTTTCCATGGTAAAAAAAATCAGTACAATATTTTTACATTCGATAATAATTTCAGTCCCGTAACTTTATTTTTATATTAGACACAATTTCTGCTTTTTTTTTTTTAATTAGCTTTAGTACGCTTTTTTTTGGGGGGGGGGGGCTAACACCTGTCGATTAGAGCTAAGGGAATTTTTCGAAATGGAGAGGTTAGGAAAACGTCTCCATTAAATTATTTCATTATAAGAAGTACCCCAAGGTGAATAAAAACAGCATGGGAATTTATAAGTCCATGTAATGAAAGGGTTATTATTCAATCATATGGTCGTCCACTTTTTCTGTCAGTCAGTTTATCAGTCATCCAGTTTGCCAATTTATCAGTCAATTATCGAGTTAGCATTTTTTTTTTTATTATCAAAGTCAGTCAGTTAATTTATCAGTCAGCCAGTTAGCTAATTTATCAGCCAGCCAGTCAGTTAATTTATCAGTCAGTCAGTCAGTTAATTTATCAGTAGGGGAGTCAGTTAATTTATCACTCAGTTAATTTATCAGTCAGCCAGTTAGATAATTTATCAGCCAGCCAGTCACTTAATTCGTCCTTGGGTCAGCTCATTCGTCAGTCAATTCATCAGTCAGCCAGTCAGGTAATTTATCAGTCAGTTAATTTACCAGCCAGTCAGGTAATTTACCAGTCAGTTAATTTCCCAGCCAGTCAGGTCATTTATCAGTCAGCCAGTCACTTAATTCGTCCTTGGGTCAGCTCATTCGTCAGCTAATTTTCATCAGTCAGCCAGTCAGGTCATTTATCAGTCAGTTTTTTCCAGCCAGTCAGGCCATTTATCAGTCAGCCAGTCACTTAATTCGTCCTTGGGTCAGCTCATTCGTCAGTCGATCCGTCAGCCAGGTGGCCTCCGGGGTGACAAGGTAAAGTGGATCCCGAGTCTCAAGGTGACCACTTTTTTCACAGGTAAATAGTTAAAGTTTGAAAGTTACTTGACTCTCTCTCTCTCTCTCACACACACACACACACACACACACACACACACGACCTAGACATGGGAAGGCTGAACACTCCCCTTATCTACGTTTTCCTGCAAAAATAATCCTAACAACGACATGCACCTTTTAAGTTAATAAGACTTGTTATGCATGAAAGACAAGGAAAAGAAAATAATAACGAAAAGGAAATGATAAGAAAATAGTTTGTTTTTCATGAAGGACAAAGAGAAGATAATAACGAAAAGGAGCTGATAAGATTTTTCGTGAAGGATAAGGAAAAGATGATAAGGAGAAGGAACTGGTAAGAAAATATCTGTTTTTCACGAAGAACGAGGAAGGGAAGACAGGAAACTTATATGGTGTGATATGCTTTTTTCTTTTTTTACGAAGGACAGAAAAGGTGCGGAATCTGTCTCTTGTTCTTTCATAATCTTTCTCCTGTTCTTCCATAATCTATCTCTTGTTCTTCCTTAATCTGTTTCCTGTTCTTTCTTAATCTGTCTCTTGTTCTTCCTTAAAAGTGACAGAACTGATCTTAAACCTGTGTATAAATCTTAGTCCAATTGCAGAAAGCAATCATCGCCTTTACATTGCACTTAAAATCTAAAATAAGGTTACTTTTTAAAGCTTCCTTTCTACTACCAGACAATTTACGTTTAGACGACCCCCATAAACAAAAAAAAATGAAGGGTTAAAGATGTCTACACAACCCATAGTCTGAGGTCTTAAAAAAAAACAAAAGTGGTTGCACCAAATATATAACAAAAAGACGCTATCGTAGAGGTCTAACTCTGCCGACACTATACTGTTTATTCTACTATCAATAAAGGCTATCATTACAAAACCTTATCAGCCACTATCTCCCTCCTTAGTAATGCTTCCGTATCATTCATTTTTTTTTTCCGTTTCCATAATTATCAGATGCTGTGGCCCGCATTAATGTCATTACCACCGTCATTATCCTCGCTACTATGGTATTGTTATTGTCAGGTGGTATATGGTGCCAAACTCTGAAATTATAATCAATCATTAAATCACATCAGGATAACTACGGCATAACCAGGTGTATATACTAATTACACATCTTTAACAAACCAAATTATATTTTGATACGGATGGCACACGTCAGAGGTAAATGAAACTGAGTAAACAGATGTCAATGTCTGGCAATAACTCGTGACGTCACCAGGAAGTGCCAGCTCGCGCCATTTTAGGGTGAAGGCCGCAACTGAGTCGTTTTTTTATGCAATTTTTTACTTCGTGCTTATTTTTACCATTTGTTTTGGCAGTTTTCTAAAAGGTGAAGTGCTAGAAAAAAAAACGGCAAGAGGTGAAAATGTTGACGACAAAAATAAACAGTAATTCCCACGGCCA
>NC_137040.1:1460328-1472828 GCF_032717465.1 Coenobita brevimanus
GTCAACAGAGAATGGCGTAACAGGAATGTGTAAAGAACGAAAAAAAGGAAGAAGGAAGAAGAAAAGGAGAAAGGAGGAAAAAGAGGTAGAGAAAAGGTATAAGGGGAGGAGGAAGAGGAAAGGAAGGAGGAAGAAAAAAGGTGGAGAGGAAGGATAAAGGAAGAAGGAATGGAGGGAGGAAGAAAAGAGATGGAGAGAAAGACTAAAGGAAGAAAGAAGAGGAAAGGCGAGAGGAAGAAAAGAGAAAAAAACAGAGAGGCAAGATGTGAAGAATAGAGGTAGGGGAAGGAGATGATACGGAAGAAGGAGAAGCCAGAGAAAGACGCAAGGAGATCAGTACGAGGAAGAGAGGAATAGGAGGAAGAGAGGAGTAGAAGGAAGAGAGGAGTAGGAGGAAGAGAGGAATAGGGGGAAGAGAGGAGGAAGAGAAAGAAGAGAAGAGCAGGAGGAGGAAGGGAGTAGGAAGAGAGGAGTACGGGGAAGATGGGAGCAGGAGGACGAGAGGAGTACGAGAAAAAAGGAAAGGAATGCAACCAAGTAGAGAACCTAGAGAGTAAGCGAGGAGACACAGTGAAAGAATACCAACAATTTAATGCTGGAAAAGAAGTGAAAGTGAAACAGCACATAACAAAACGACAATCAACCAATTCACACACACATTACGTTATTAATGCTTCTTGCCTGATGCTAATGGACGATTTTACTCAGTCTGGGAGCCGGATTTAGTAGTGAGAGTTTAAATAAGAGTTCTTTCAACCCCCGTCCAGCTGGAAATCACCCACTTCCGTTACATAAAATCGTCTGAAGCAAGAACACAAATCCCTTTAATCCGGAAGCATTATATTTCCCTCTTGCTACCGCCGGACGATTTTCTTCAGTGGAGGGATTAATGCGGGATTTATCTAACCCCTCCAGTCCTAAACGTTTCGCCCATGTTATATAAAAAAAATCGTATATATGGAAATAATAAATAAACTAATAAATAAGAATAAAAAGACGTCATCGGAGCGAAGAGGTAAATAACAACAGCTCCCTGATTCACAAGTAAAAAATAAGCAGAGGAAAAAAACAAAGAAAATAAAAAACTTCAAAACTATACGCGTCTGGAGACAGCAGGAATAAATCTATTAAAAGAAATATCAGTGACATTAAAAACAACAGCTGCCTAATTTAAGAAAAGAAAAAAAGATCATAATAAAGAGAATACGAAGGCAGTGAGGAACTCCAGAAGACCCACAATTCCACGGCACAAAAAAAAAAGACAATCGCTTTTTTTTCCCGCCAATTTTCTGTGACTGGCAAATAGAAGGGGGAAATATATATTGTGTTTTTGTTACTTTTATGCCATTATTCTTTTGTTTGCGCTTTTTTACCGGCTTTTTTTTTTTAGATGGTATTGTTTCCGTGGCAGTCTTGGCTCACCACCACCATCAATGCCAATACCGGGTCACCAGAAATACCAGCAGGTGTAATCATGGTATTCTTATCGATATCTATCTATTTATCTCTTGCCAGACGCCTTAATCCCGCACGGGGTGGCCACAAACAAATCGCCTCCACGTCGCCCTGTCCCCCGCCATTTCACTGCCCTGCTCCCAACTCACACCCCCCTCTCTCATATACCTCTCCACTCCATCCCTCCATCTCATCGATATCAATACCACAAATACATTCACTTTACTACTACTACTACTACTGTTACTACTACTATCAAGTCACCATCACCACCACACCCACCATCATGACAAACTATTCAACTTTTTCATACAACTTTTGCCTTGTATTATTCAAAACTTGGTGAATAAAGTGTATAAATCCGATATATATAACGAAGTAATGATGACGGATTACGGTACTATCACGACCATTATTTCCACTGCTACTACTATTACTATTACTACCACTTCTGCTACTACTATTACTACAACTACTATTATTAACTCCTCAGTCTTGCCCCATTCAGACCAATTCATTTAGAGCCTCGTACTGAAGGGGCTAACACTATCACTACAGGTAAAAAACTACCACAACCACAACTACCATGATTAACCTCCAACACAACTACCACCAACCCCCCATCACCACAACTACCACCATTCCCATCACCATCACCATACTCACCACCACAAGTACCACCATCCCCCACCACCACAGCTACCACCATACTCACCACCACAACTACCACCAGTCCCCACCACTACCACAACTACCACCATCCCCCTCCCCCAGTGCCGCCTACTTACCACTTTCACTGAGTCTCTTCCTTTCACTTTCAACCACAACCTGCTCGAGATTGTGGTAGCAGCCCCATCTACCACCATTCCTACCACTATTCTGCCACCTACAAACATTACCTACCACAATCTACTGAGGTTTAGGATCCAGAACCATAAGTATTTTATGGATATACAACTATTCTAGGACCTACCAACATTCTATTAGCATTTACCTACCACAATCACTCCATCGCTACCTACTACAATCATTCTACCACTATGTACTACTATTAACATATATCCCAACTACTATAATCATACTATCGGCTATCACAGTGTCATTCTACCACCACCATTTACCACAATCATGCAACCACCACTATCTACCACTATCATTCTATCACCACCACCATTCACCTGTCATTCTACAATCACCAGCTACCACAATCAGTTATTCTACCTCCACCATCACTTATTACAATGTCATTCTACCCATCAACCACCTACAACAATCATTCTACCGCAACCATCTACCACAATCAGTCATATTACCTTCACCATTTAATTAGTCATTCTACCACAACCATCTACCACAATCAGTCATTTGACCTTCACCATTTGCCACAATTAGTCATTCTACCACAATCATTCTACCACAACCATCTACGTCATTCTACCTATCTACCACAATCATTCTACTACAACTGTCCACCACGATCATTCTACCAAAACCATCCACCACAATTAGCCATTCTACCACAACTATCTACCACAATTAGTCATTTTACCACAACCATCTACCACAATTACTCGGATACTGGTATCATCTGCCACAGTTACCCTACCACAACAGCCTTTTCATCTACACATTGTACTACCACTACCAACGACAATTCCTAAACATTCTACCATCTACCACTATCTACCATACTACTCACAGCCATTCTACTACCAGCTACCGTCAGCTACCATTCTACAGCCTACTACTATCTACCATACTATTAGCAATCATTCTACGACCAACTACCATCAACTACCATTCTACCATCTACCACTACCTACCATACTATCTGCAACCAGTCTACCAACTACCACTCTACCGTCTACCACTATCCGCAACCATTCTACGACCAACTACCATCAACTACCATTCTATTATCTACCACTATCTACCATCTACCACCAGCTACCATCAACTACCATTCTACCATCTACCACCATCTGTGAGTGGCGTGGGTGGAAGTATAATGAGTGACAGTAGGCCAGGGTGAACCGCTCTCACCCACTCTCACTCACTCTCTCTCACCCTCACTCTAATTTGCTCATACTCTCTCTCTCTCTCTCTCTCTCTCTCTCTCTCTAATATAACCTATCTCATACGATTACTTATCTTCTCACTTTAATTTCCTCTCTCCATTCTCTCTCTCTCTCTCTCTCTCTCTCTCTCTCTCTCTCTCTCTCTCTATTATATTCGTCGCCAGCTTTCCTCACTCACTATGCACCAATCGTTCAGTTTCACTCACTCTCTCACATTAGCTGACAAACTAACTTTCACTAACTCACTCTCTCTAATCTGGCTGTTCTCACTTTCACTGTGAATGTCCACCTCGCTCTACGCTACTCTTTCTCATTCACTTTAATTTGCTCTCTCTCTCTCTCTCTCTCTCTCTCTCTCTCTGTTTCTTGCTCACTCACTAAACTCCCTCACTTTCATTTTCTCTTCCCCAATTCCACTCTCGTTATTCTCTCATTCTTTCACTTGCACCGCCACTTTTTCATTCCCATTCAAACATTAATTTTTCTCACTTTCACACTTCCTCTATCACTTTCACACTTTCTCTCACTACATCACTTTCACTCACTCCCTCTCTCACTGTATCACTTTCACCTCCTCTCTCACTGCATCACTTTCACTCACTTCCTTTCACTACATCACTTTCACTCACTTCCTCTCACTACATCACTTTCACTCACTTCCTCTCTCACTACATCACACACACTCACTATCACGATCACTCACTTTTTCTCATTTTCACTCACTCACTTGATCATTCACTCACACTTCCCACTATATCACAATTCCTCTCACTATCACTTCACACGCTCTCTCTCACTTTCACTCACACTTCCTCTCTCACTATATCACTTTCACACACTTCCTCTCATTACATTACTCACACTTTCTTTCACTATATCGCTTCCACACATCTTCTTTCTCATTATATCACACACACACACACACACACACACACACACACACACACACACACACACACACACACACACACACACACACACACACTTTCTATCACTTTACCCCACTCACTCTTCCTCTACCTCTCTATATATCACTTTCACACTTCCTGTCACTATCTCACTTTCACACTTCCTCTCTCACTATCTCACCTTCACTCACACCTCTCACACTAACTCGCTCTCTCACTGTTTTACTTTCACATCCACTCTCTCACTCTCACATGCATTCACTCCACTCTACCTCCACATCACCAGATAATCCATAAAATCTAAGCCTCTATCTCGCTCACTAATGTCGGTACTGTCTTCGGATGAGGCGGTTCCCAAACACCTCTTCCTTAGCGATTTATTTTCTGAAGCACCCATTAACATCCCCTTCCACTCTCTCTCTCTCTCTCTCTTTCTAATATTTTCTTAATGTCAACACAGATTGCATGAATAACACAAAAGAATATAGTCACGGAGCAGAATCTGAAATAAATCGGTATGGAAGAGGCGTTAAGTAAGCTTCCTAACAAATTTTACCGCCACTGTTGCACCAAATATCAATCCCACTTAACGCCTTTGGCCCGTAGGTTGAGGAGGCTCCCTAGCACCTCTTCCTTAGCGATTTATTTTTTGGATCCAGGTGGTTAATTTTGTACCTTATGCAGAGTATGGCGACGTTAGAATGATTTAAATAACACAGAAGAGGACAGAGGTCTAACAAGCAATATAAATCGCTTAGGAAGAGGTGTTTGGGGATTTTTAAAACTGATTATACGGGTCTTAAATCCCTCAATACGGGAGACTTTTTCCTGCGTTGTAATCCGGTGTATAGATTGATTTTTTTTTTTTCATTCATTTTGTTTTTTCTTCCTCTGTTCTTCTGTTGGTATGCTTTTTTTTAATTTTGTTTTTCCTTCCTCTATTCTTCTGTATAAAATCGCAAGGTAGATTCATGAATAAATTAAAAATGAAGTTAGAGATGTTTGGTATACTCGCTCTCTTTTCACCTGGCACAAATTCCTAACCT
The DNA here is from genome assembly GCF_032717465.1 of Coenobita brevimanus. NCBI lineage: Eukaryota > Metazoa > Arthropoda > Malacostraca > Decapoda > Coenobitidae > Coenobita > Coenobita brevimanus. Next base: position 1,465,816 of record NC_137040.1, read on the forward strand.
CCTTTCAGCTCGGTTGATGGCCAGGTGTTGTCAGATTCGAGGGTTGATTCGACTAGTGACCAAGGAGACTCATCCCTATTCCATACCTGAAGTTAATCGAATTTTCTACAACTACGACGTAATATTGAAGTTTTATGGGATGGCCAGGTGTGGTCTGATTCGAGGGCTGATTTGACTAGTGACCAAGGAGACTCATTTCCACACCACAACCAAGGACTATCAAATGTTCCTCAGCGACATAATATTGAAGTTCTGATAGATAGCCAGCTGTCAGAATCGAGGGTGGAAAAAAACAAAAAGTGAAAGTAATGATCTAATGCATATGGTGATTTTTTGCAGTTGTCTTTCTCCCGCCAGACGCTTTTATTTAGTGTGAGGGAGATTAGTGGAGGGGTTTAGTGTGTGGGAGATTAGTGGAGGGGTTTAGTGTGAGGGAGATTAGTGGAGGGGTTTAGTGTGAGGGAGATTAGTGGAGGGGTTTACATTTATCTCCATTTGCCTTCTTATTAAGACAGGTGTTCCCGAAATTGAGTTAAATCGTCTATCACCTGTATGGATTAGAGAGAGAGAGAGAGAGAGAGAGAGAGAGAGAGAGGTAAAAATTAACCAAGATATAATGCAAAAGGAAATACAATCCACAATCAAAACTATTTACGAATTTTCTTAAGTCATATACTCCAAAATTCTCACGGTCTCCTTTTTACCAACATACACTCCCCAACACTCATTACTCAATCTCTCTTACTCACGCTCACTCACTCACTCATTCTCTTACACTCACTCACTCACCCATTCTCTCTTCCTCACGCTCCCTCTCTCAATCACCATTTCTTACTCAATTTGTTCTCACACACTCGTATTTCTTATCACTTTTTACATAACTGGGGAAGAGACAGTAGTGTGTGGTAGTGGCTGTTGTGTGGTAGCAGTGGAGGGTACTGGTAGTATGTATGGTAGTGGTGGTGGTGGTAATTGTGGTAGAAAATGAGATAATTGTGGTAGTGGTGGTGGTAATTGTGGTACAGATGGAGATAACTGTGGTAGTGGTGGTGATAATTGTGGTAGTGGTTAATGGTAGAATGTATGGTTGTTGTGGTATGTGTGATAGTGCTGGCTGTAACTGTGGTAGGGATGGCGATAATTGTGGTAGTGGTGGCGATAATTGTGGTAGTGGTGGCGATAATTGTGGTAGTGGTGGCGATAATTGTGGTAGTGGTGGTGATAATTGTGGTAGTGGTGGTGGCAGTGGTGAAAGGAGAAGTGCAGTGCTTCCTCCTCTCCCTCCCTCCTTCTCTCCCCCTCCCCTTCACCTCCCCCCTCCCTCCTTCTCTCCCCCTCCCCTTCACCTCCCCCTCTCCCTCCCTCCTCGCTGGAATGAAAGTAAAAGTTGAACCTTTCTCTCTCTCTCCCTCCCTCCCTCTCTCTCTCTCTCTCTGCAACTTTTTCCTCCGAATAATTCAACCTTATATGTCTGCGTCTCTGCATGCATGGTATATGAGTGCTGTGTATATTTGTAGTTATTCGTATCTCCAGTAGTAGTAGTAGTAGTAGTAGTAGTAGTAGTAGCGGATGTACTGTACAGGTAGATATATTAAGCAACTGGAGAGGTAATAGAAGTGGGAATGGTAGATAGCAGTGGTCGTGGTGGATGAAGTGGTAGTATTTGGTAGGAATGGTAGTAAGAGCAGGAATGGTGGTGGTGGTGGTAGCAGTAGTAGTAGTAGTAACAGTGGTGGCGGTAATATTAAGTAGCAGGAACGGTAATAATAGTACAAATTGTAGCAGAATATGTGGTGGTAGTGGCTGTGGTAGTGGTAGCAGATGTAGCAGAAATAGTAGCGGTGGTGGTAGTAGCGCTAGTACACGAGGTAATGGTGACAGTAGTAGCAGTGGTTGTAGCTGATCGTAAAGTAACATTTTTATAATAATATATACGCAAAAGATTACATAACCCTAATTATCAGTTTGAAAAAATAATATGCAGTGCTAAATTCCATCACAAATTATATATATTACTATCAAAGCATGAAAACTAATATGAGTAGAAAAAAAGAGTGCTAGCAATAGTAGTAATATCGAAAAAAAAACAAAAGATTACATACCCCTAAATATCATCGTTTGAAAAAATAACAAGCAGACTAAATTCCATCACAAAGAATCTGTATTACTATCGAAGCATGAACATTAACATTAGTGGTAGAAATAGCGGGAGTAAGAGTAGTAACATCGACTCCCATTTGGAACTGTATTGTGAAAAAGAAACGAGATATTTGCACATCTAGTTCACCTGCGCTAACCACGCCACTGAATCTAGTACACGAGTATTTAAATATGAAAACTAACCTATTACAAGTTGTCTTTATCTCCTGTAGGGTACGTGGTCTTCTGTCTTAATATCCGCCAGTGACACGATGTTCTCTGCTGCAAAAAGTAGAGAAAAAGGGATAATGTAGGAAATACTGAGGTGCATTACAAAGTATAAGCATTAGTGTCGAAGGATTACCACTTACATAAATACTGTAGAAAAATGTTGGCCTACTACTACTACTACTACTATATTAATAATAATAATAATAATAATGAGAGAGTGTGTAAGAAACGGAACCTAAAGGTGAATGTAGGGAAGAGTAAAGTGATGGTCTTTGAGAGAGGTGAAGTTAGTGAATGTACAGCGAGGTTAGATGGTGAGGAATTGGAAAATGTGAGTACGTTTAAGTATTTGGGTAGTGTGATGAGTAAGGATGGAGGTTTGGAGGGTGAAGTGCTTGAAAGGGTACAGCAGGGAAGAAAGGTTGCTGGTTCCTTGAAAGCAGTGATAAGAAACAGGGAAGTGAGCATGGAAGTGAAAAAGTTACTACATGACAGTATTGTGATACCAACTCTAACGTACGGAAGTGAAGCTTGGACATTGTTGGAAGGACACAAGTCAAGAGTGAGAGCAGTGGAAATGAGTTATTTAAGAGGAGCCTGTGGAGTCACGTGGAGAGACAGGCTGACGAATGAGGATATAAAGGAGCGTTGTGGTGTGGATGTGGATGTGATAGGAAGCGTTATGAGGAACACACTGAGGTGGTTTGGCCATGTGGAGAGGATGGAGGGTGAGAGACTGACGAAGAGAGTGTATGTGAGTGAGGTGGAGGGGGGAAGAGGGAGGGGGAGGCCGAGGATGAGATGGAGGGATGGGGTGGAGAGGTATATGAGAGAGGGGGGTGTGAGTTGGGAGCAGGGCAGTGAAATGGCGGGGGACAGGGCGACTTGGAGGCGATTTGTTTGTGGCCACCCCAAACGGGATTGAGGCGTCTGGCAATAGATAGATAGATAGATAGAATAATAATAATACATCCATTCATTATCATCATTTAATAATAATAATAATAATAGTAATAATAATACACCCAATCATCATCTAACAATAATAATAATAATATTAACAACAACAACAATAATAATAATAATAATAATAATAATAATAATAATAATAATGGTGAAAAAAATCTCCATCCACTTGGCATTATAATGTGAAAGGCAAATTACATCTTTTCATACTTCAGTTCACAGGTTCTACAGTTCACTGGTCACAAATACGTTAGTGACTGAGGTGAATTATAATCTATATTTAAAAAAAGAAAAAAAAACTACGTATTATAAGATGCTGTCCTCTCCTGGCTCTTGTATCGCCTTCTCCACCATGAACACCGCCAAGGCCCCTCCTCCCACACCTGTTGCGATGACGCTGATGACCTGTCGCCCTCAAACACAAAAGGACATGTCTGTTAATAGCACTACCGGTGGTGTCAACAGCACTAGCGGAGGTGCTGGCACAGTGTCAGCACCTGTGGAAGTGCTAGCAGCAGGAAAAGCACCAGTGGAGTTGTCAGTAGCACCAGTGGAGGTTTTGACAGCAGCATCTATGGAGGTGTTGGCATATGCACCAGCAGTGTAAACAGCAGCACCAATGGAAACGTAGGCAGCAGTAAAAGCATCAGTGGGAATGTTATCAGTAGCACCAGTGGAGCTAAAAGTATTTGTTGCCATCCACCAATCCCTGGCTGCCCCATGTGGAGCGTACAACTCCAGTGCCAGGCTACTCAGCCGCCACATTTAGGGGGAGGGTTACCAGCCTCGCTCTCCCGTGAATGGAATTCTATAAGCAATAAACCCCAATTACCCCTCCGATGTAAACCTTTCCTGGCTCTATCCAGTTGAATCCCCGTAACCCACTACACAACTAGGGGTATTTTGGTAAATACGGTTACTACCCAGCAAGGTAAATGGTTTCCTGGGCTACAGTACACCATTTGGTTACTGTGTAATGTCAACTGAAAGGAGCATCATATCGACTGAGTGGATGGCGAGGGGCCTCTACCTTCTATAAACATCAGCACAGTACTAAAATAATACTTATAATAATGCACCATAATATAAATAATACAATGCTATTATAGCTGATAATAGTACTAATAATACTTATAACTGTAATACTAATAATACTATTAATACTAAATAACACTAATACAATACTTATATTAACACGATACTTATAATAGAAACACTAAAACACCAGTACTAATACTAATAATATTAAAACTGCTAAGAATAATATTACCTGTAATAATAATAATAAAAAAAAATAATAATAATAATAATAACCATCTTTATCAGGCCTTTTGTTTCTCAAAAGCGCCAGTTCTTCAAAATACACAAATTCATTTCATCATTTCTTCTTCGTTACTCCTCAGCCCTTTCCTCACTCCCTCTCACCCCCTTGACCCATATGGAGGAGGGGGGCGAAGGTTCCTCATATACCTTGCCCTACCTAGCTCCACCCCCACCCCCCACCACACACACACACACACACACACAACCAGGGGGACTCTACTGTTGTAAAAGGGAATGGGGGGAAAGGGGGGGAAGAAAAGAGGAGAAATGGTGGAGGAGGTAGAGGAGGAGACGAGTGATGGAGAACTGAGTAGAGAAAGATAAATGAGGGTGGGAAGGAGGAAGGAGTTGGAGAGAGGAAGAGTTAAGATGATGATGAAATAGGAGGGAAAGGGAGAAAAAGGGGTGAGGGGAAGAGGAAGAGGGAGAGAAAAGAATGGGGAGAAAAAGAAGGGAGAGAAAAAGAATGGAGAAACGGAGGGAGAGAGAAGGAAGAAGAGAAAGATTGACTACCCTCCCTTCCTCCCTCCCTCCCAGCGTCCTTTCCCATTCCGACCCCTCTTCTCCTCCCTGTCTTTTTTTTTTTCTCTCTCTCTTCCTCCCTCCATTTTTCTCTCCCCCCCTCCCCTCTTCTCTCCCTCTCTACACAAAGCCCCAGGAGGTAATTCTTCCCTCCATTGTGAGACTGTGAGGGAGGCACTGATACCAAAAGCTTCCGTGCGAGGGAGGGAGGGAGGAAAGAAAAGGAATGGAGAGAGAGAGAGAGAGAGAGAGAGAGAGAGAGAGAGAGAGAGAGAGAAGTAGGGCGGGTTATGACAGGCAATAACTTTGGAGAGTTATTGAGTAAATCTTGGTAAGGCCAATGGTGGTAGTTGTGGTGATAGTGGTAACTGTGGTTGTCGTGGTGATAGTGGTAGGTGTGGTTGTAGTGGTGATAATTTGTGGCGGTGATGAATTATGGTGTTTGTAGTTGGGGTAGTGATGATGGTAGTGGTTGTAACTGTGATGATGGTGGTGATAGTGATGGCTGTGCTGGTAGTAGTGGTGATGGAAGACGTGACTAGAGTTGCTATGTAGGTTGCGGTGGTGGTGGTGGTGGTGGTGGTGGTGGTGGTAGTAGTAGTAGTAGTAGTAGTAATAGTAGTAGTAGTAGTAGTATAAGTCGTGGTGGTAGCATAAGAGGCTTCCTGACACCTCTTCTTAAACGATTTATTTTTCACGTTACACCTCAACACTCGCCCATATGTCACTTATACGTCTTTAATATCGGCAAAGTTTTCACCAGCAACACACAACAGGGTCTCTATTGCCAGACGCCTTAATCCCGTAAGGGGTGGCCACAAACAAATCGCCTCCACGTCACCCTGTCCCCCGCCATTTCACACAACAGGGTAATGAGGTATAATGTCGAGAATAAATCGCCAAGGAAGAGGTGTTAAGGAATCCCCAGAACCACTCACAATGACCCAAAGATATAGTGACAGCTGCTTGAGGCAAAATGAAGGCAGTTTTACTATTATTATTATTATTATTATCATTATCAATATTATTATTATTATTATTATTATTATTATTATTATTATTATTATTATTATTTTATGAGTGGTGAATGCTGTAGTTTTGATGGTTATTATGGGAGTGAAAGTTGATAGTTGTGGTAATGTTGGTAGATTTTGTTACACGGCTTTTGGAGTGGTAGCTGTAGTTGTCGGAAGAATGTTGGTGGCTGTGGTGGTGGTGGTAGTTGTGGTAATGTTGGTAGATAAACGGCTTTTGGTGTGGTAGCTATAGTTGTCAGAGGAATATTGGTGCCTGTGGTGGTAGTTGTGGTAATGTTGGTAGATTTTGTAATACGGCTTTTGATGTGGTAGCTTTAGTTGTCAGAAGAATGTTGGTAGTTGTGGTAATGCTGGGTGTAGATATAATGATGGTAAATGGTTATAGTGACAGATGTAGTTATGTAAAAAAAATCCAGCGGCTGTGGTGACGGGTTGTAGCTGTGGTGAAGGGGCGTAGCTGTGGTGAAGGGATGTAGCTGTGGTGAAGGGGTGTCATTGTGGTGAAGGGGTGTAGCTGTGGTGAAGGGGGTGTCGTTGTGGTGAAGGGTTGTAGCTGTGGTGAAGGGGTGTAGTTGTGGTGAAGGGGTGTCGTTGTGGTGAAGGGTTGTTGCTGCTGTGAAGGGGTGTGGCTGTGGTGACGGGTTGTAGCTGTCGTGAAGCTTAAGGGTTGTAGTTGTGGTGAAGGGTTGTAGCTGTGGTGAAATCATGTTTGACATAGCTGTTATTGTGGTGAAGGGTAGTGGTTGTGGTGGAGGAAAATTATCATGCTGGTTGTCACGTTAGATGGTGTGTTAT
>NC_137040.1:1477828-1482828 GCF_032717465.1 Coenobita brevimanus
AAATGGGAAAAAACTAAAAGCCGCAGGTAAAAAGATGAACAAATGAATTACAGGTGAAAGGGAGAGGATAGAGAGAAAGGAAGCTGAGAGAATGGGTGGGTGAGGTTAGGGGTGAACGTGAATGCAGGACTGATAGCAAAAACAAGAATAGGTGGGTGTGGGTTGTAAATGAATGTGTGGGGAGGGTGGAAGAGTGGGTGTGGGGTAGTGGGTGGGTGTAAGTGGGTGTAGGTAGGTGTTGGTAATAAATAAATGGGTGGGAATGGGTTGATGGGTACTAGGTGGGTGTTGGGAGTAAAAGAAATGGGCGTGACAGGTGGAAAGGTGGGTGTTGGCACTGAATGAGTGGGCGGATGGGTGTTGGTAGCAGGTGTTGGCATCAGTGAGTGGATGTTGACACAGTGGGTGAGTGCTGGAGGAAGGGTGAGTGTGTGATAAATACTATACTCTTTTCACTTAACCTGATCTAAAACTGACACATCTCCGCCTTGCCTGCTGAGCTGTTAGAAGAGATTGACACAAGGGCACAATGCTAGTCACGAAGAGGTGCTATGGGCTGTAGGGTAGTAGTAGTCTTATTCTGCTACTTAACTACAAGAACTAAACAATATAAAAACAAAATCTCCCTCAGGTCTGATTTATACATTAGCATAGTCAATGTTTTCATATGAGGGAACTGGGCCACTAAAAACAAGAATACTATGCCTTGGTTAAGAGGTAGGAATGAGTCTCCTTGGTTATTAGTTATAGTGACCCCTCCAACCTGACTACACCTGGCCATCAACTGAGCTGTAAGGTGTGAGTGATCTTTGTCGGGTTAGATTATACTGTAGTAGGGAGACAGTAGTGGGTATTATGTGTATGGGTATTATGTGTATGCAGAGGTGGGGAACGAACGTGAATAATAATGAGTAGGTGGGTGGGTGGGGGAACTGTGGGTGGTGGTGTGTGTGTGTGTGTGTGTGTGTGTGTGTGTGTGTGTGTGTGTGTGTGTGTGTGTGTGTGTGTGTGTGTGTGTGTGTGTGTGTGTGTGTGTGAGAGAGAGAGAGAGAGAGAGACCCTGTATGCCTGTATGCGTGTGTATTAAGTGGGTTGGATGGATGGGTGGATGACTGTACGTGAGAGTGGGTGGGTGAGTGTGTGGGTCAATGAAAGTGTGGGTGTGGGTGAGAAGGATGGGGTGGGTGTGCAGGCGGGTGGATATCAGGGGGTGGGCATGGGTGGGTTGGCTAGTGGGTGGGTGAGAGGCAGGGTGTGGATTGAGTGGGCGTACGGGCGGGCTGGAAAAATGGTTGATGAGTGGGAGAGCGAGCTTGGGGTGGGTGGGTGGATAGGTGGATGAGAGACAAGGTGGATGTGGGTGTGGATGAGATGGCAGCTCTGGGTGGATGGATGTGAGGATTGGTGTGTGAGGGTGTGTGGGTGGGGGTAAGTAGGTGGGATGGTGAGTCAGGTGTGGGAGTTAGAGGCAAGGTCTAGGTGAGTGTAGGTGTGGATGTGGGTGTGGGTAAGAGGGTAGGTTTGAGTAGGTGGATGTGGGTGTGGGTGTGAGGGTGGATGTGGGTGAGTGAGCAAGTAGGTAGGTAGAATCGCAGCACCCGGGAGAAAGTTAAAGAAAATAGGGTGGAAAAAAAAAAAGCAAGGTAGAAAGTGGCGAGAGAAAGAACGGAGAGAAATGGGGTCTTTCCTTTGTTCTCTCTCTCTTTCTCTCTCTCTCTCTCTCTGTTTTCTTTTGGTCCATAATATGCAGTTTCCTTCAGTTTCATTTCTTGTTATGATATCTCTCTCTTTTTTTTTTTTTTTCGTTTTTATGTAATTATCATCCCTCCCCCCCTACCTGTGTGTGTGTGTGTGTGTGTGTGTGTGTGTGTGTGTGTGTGTGTGTGTGTGTGTGTGTGTGTGTGTGTTTAATTCTGTTCATAATTTTCTGCTTCCTTTCGACTCATTTCCTCATTACCTTTTTTCTCACTTTCTTCACACACTATTTCTCCCTCTCTCTCTCTCTCTCTCTCTCTCTCTCTCTCTCTCTCTCTCTCTGAAGCTAAACAATTAAATCTAATGAACAAATTGTGTGAGTCATCCCCTGAGTCACTTCACATTTGGGTTATCTTACACGCCACTGAGTCACGATATCACAATGATTAGGCTACTGACTGAGGCTCCGCTGACTGACCGACTGACTGACTAATTTAGAAGTGACTGATTGATTGACTGACTGACTGACTGACTGACTAATTTAGAAGTGACTGACTGATTGACTGACTGACTGACTGATTGACTAATTTAGAAGTGACTGATTGATTGGCTAACTGACTGACTGATTGACTAACTGACTGACTAATTTAGAAGTGACTGATTGACTGACTGACTGGCTGACTGACTGATTGGCTGACTGATTGACTGATTGACTGACTGACTGATTTAGCAAGTGACTGACTGACTGAAGGAAGATGTCAATATCCACGTACTGAACTTTGAATTTGCCTGAGTTACTGATTACTAGGAATATGACTGATTAAAGTGACTAAATTACTGACTGACTTACTGAATATCTGACTGCTTGACTGACTTACTGATCCTCGCTCTCTCTAACTTTCCTCGCTCTCTCTAACTTTCCTCGCTCTCTCTAACTTTCCTCGCTCTCTCTAACTTTCCTCGCTCTCTGTTTTTCCTCCCTCCCTCTCTTTAACTTTCCTCTCTTCTCTCCAACTTTCCTCCCTTCTCTACGACTTTCCTCCATTCGGACCAACTTTCCCCGAATCTCTCCCTCCCTCTAACTTTCCTCCCTTTTCTCCCTCCCTCCCTCCCTCCAACTTTCCTCCCTTCTCCCCATGAACCCAGTTTTCTCTCTCTCCTCCCGTCCCCTTCCTCCCCCCTCCCCCCCTTCCATCTCTCTCGTGAACTTTCCCTTTCCTCCCCTTAGTCTACTTTCTCCCCCCACCCCCACCTCTCTCTCTCTCTCTCTCTCTCTCTCTCTCTCTCTCTCTCTCATCATCATCATCATCATCATCATCATCTTCCTCTCCCAAATTTTGCACCTCCTCCCCCTCCCTCTCCTCCCCCCCCCGTCAGCAGGGAACCGTGATAGAAAGTAAGAAATAGAGAGGGGGAGGGGGTTGAGGAAGGGGGAGGGAGAGGGGGAGGAGGGGGGTAGGGAGGGAGAAAGGGAGAAGTTACCATAAAGGTACAAGGGAAAGTAACGATGGAGAGAAAATGGAAGGGAAAGGACTGGGGGATGGGGAGGGATAGAGACGATGGGGAGGGGGAAAGGGGAGGGGGGAGAAAGGGAGGGAAGACGGTAGGGAAGAAAGGGAGGGAGGAGGAGGTCGAGGAGAAACGAACAAGGGGAAGATGATGGGGAGAAAGGAAGAAGGGGAAAGGGGTGGGGAAGAAAGGGAGGAGGGGAAGGGGGTGGGGAAGAACGGGAGGAGGGAGGTAGGGGAGAATGGGAGGGGGGAAGGGGAAGGGAAAAAATGAAGGAGGGGAAGGAGGTGGGGGAGAAAGGGAGGAGGAGGAAGGAAGTAGGGAAGGAGGGGAGGGAGGATGAGGTGGGGGGGAGAGAGAAATAGAAAATGGAAGTATGGAAAGGAAGGGAATGGAGAGGGAACAGAAGGAAGAGGAATGAAGAATGGGAGGAATGGAAAGAAAGGAGATAGGTGGGAGGGAGAGGAATGGAAGGGAAGGAGAGAGAGAGAGAGAGAGAGAGAGAGAGAGAGAGAGAGAGAGAGAGAGAATGTTCTTTTACTCCTTCCTGTATCCATTACCTTTCTTTCTCCCTTTACACATTCCTCACCCTTCCATCTTCCCAACCTCTCTCTCTCTCTCTCTCTCTCTCTCTCTCTCTCTCTCTCTCCATCCTCTATTCACCTCCCCATAATCAATCACTGTTTATCTATCCATCAAATATACTTTCACTAATGCATCTATCCGAGTCTACTATCTCTCTCTCTCTCTCTCTCTCTCTCTTTCTCCAGCTATCCATTTATCAGTCTATTTCTCCATTAATAATTTATCTATCCATCTGTTCATCGATCATCTATCTATCCATCTATCCAGCCATCTGTTATCTATCTACTACACACCATCCACCCGTCCTGTCTCCAGCATCTATCTATCTATCTATCTATCTATCTGCCAATTCAACTATCTGAGCTATCTATCTATCCGTCTATGAACTAACAATCCACTCTATCTATCTACCTGTCTAAGGCCCATCTATCAATCTGTATGGTCTATCTATCTATCGCCCATCTATCTACCTGTCTATCGCCCATCTATCCAATCTGCATCTATCTATCTACTGTATATACATATCTATCACCTGCCTGGTTTGTCTATCTAATCACCTTGGCCATTTATCTATCTATCTACCTTTCTATCTATCTACCTTCCTATCAATCCATCCACCTTTCTATCTATCCACCTTTCAATCTATCCACCTTTCTACCTATCTATCTACCCACCTTTCTATCTATCCATCCACCTTTCTATCTATCCACCTTCCTATCTATCCATCCACCTTTCTATCTATCCACCTTTCTACCTATCTATCTACCCACCTTTCTATCCATCTACTCATCTTTCTATCTATCTATCCACCTTTCTATCTATCTATCCACCTTTATATCAATCTATCCAGTATTCTATCTACCTATCTATCCAGGTTTCTATCTATCCATCCACTCTTCTATTTACCTATCCACCTTTTTACCAATCTATCCACTTTTCTATCTATCTGTCTAATCCACCCTTCTATCACTCCTTCCACTTTTCTGTCTATCCATCCACCTTTCTATCTATCTATCCACCTTTCTATCTATCTATCCACCTTTCTATCTATCCATCCACTTTTCTATCTATCTATCCACCTTTCTATCTATCCATCTCTCTATCTATCTATCCACCTGTCTACGGCCCGTCTATCCACTCGTCTATCCGTGCGGTGTGGAACTCGGCAACGGGGTCGACGAGTGAAAGGGAAAGTGGTGTGTGTGTGTGTG
>NC_137040.1:1487828-1497828 GCF_032717465.1 Coenobita brevimanus
ATGGAGTAAATTATAATATACGTAAACGGAGTGAAACTTAACGCACTCTGGATGCTGAAGTCAGTCGATTTTACTGCTGAGAGAGAGAGAGAGAGAGAGAGAGAGAGAGAGAGAGAGAGAGAGAGAGAATGTGGGGGTGGTGACATGGTTAGAAAGAGAAAGGGAGGGAATGAGGGGGGGTGTGAGGGGAAAGGAGATTGACATAAACAGAAAGATGGAAGTGTGTGTGTGTGTGTGTGTGTGTGTGTAAAACCAATGAAGTTATGAGAAAAACATACTAAGTAAAAGAAAGGAAAAGAGAATGTGTGTGTGTGTGTGTGTGTGTGTGTGTGTGTGTGTGTGTGTGTGTGTGTGTGTGTGTGTGTGTGTGTGTGTGTGTGTGTGTGTGTGTGTGTGTGTGTGTGTGTGTGGTTTTACGTCATAAGAGAAAGAAACGAGAAAAAAGATAAAAGGGAAGAGAGAGAGAGAGAGAGAGAGAGAGAGAGAGAGAGAGGTCACCATGTAGGGAGGGAGGTAAAAGTAGACCAGTCAGACAACCGTAGCGTCAGTCAGTAAGTCAGCAGATCAGTCAGTCAAGTCAGTCAGATCAGGGAGCACGTCAGAGCTGCCATGTAAGTCAGTTGTAAGTCAGTAAAGTAAGATAAGTTACAGAAAAATTACAAGTCCAAGTCAGTGTCAGTCGAAATCAGTAAGTCAGTCAGTCAGTCAGTAAGTCAGCCATAGTCAGTCAGTAGGTCATGGTCCGTTAATAAGTCAGTAAGGCCAAGTATGTCAGTAAATCAGTCAGTCAGTAAGTCAGCCATAGTCAGTCAGTAGGTCATGGTCAGTTAATAAGTCAGTAAGGCCAAGTATGTCAGTAAATCAGTCAGTCAGTCCTTAAGTCAGTCAGTAGGTAAATCCGTCAGCCAGTCAACAGTCTCTATCGTTCATTAGCCAGTCAGTCAAATCAATGCGTCAGTCACTCAGATACCTGCTGGTCAGTCAGTCAGTCAGCAAGTGTCTAGCATAAAAGTCAGCCTGTCAGTCATCTCTCAGCTCAGTCAGTCAAACACCTGTCAGTTTCCGGTTCAGTTTTATCAGTCAGTCCAAGCGTGACTTATCAAACACTACTATACTCCTTTCACCTCAAACTGGCCCAGATTTTCGTCCCTCTGCAGCTTATTTCACATAGTTCAGATGCAAAAACATAATGCTGCGGCTCTACATCATTTCCATAGCACTTCTTCGTGACTAGCATCGCATTCTGGATTGCAAGTTTAGGCCAGGCTAAAGTGAAAAGAGTGTAGACTGTCAATAAAGCACTACAAGTCTATTCGTAATTGACTATGGCAGTACAATGAGAGAGAGAGAGAGAGAGAGAGAGAGAGAGAGAGAGAGAGAGAGAGAGAGAGAGAAATAGTGTTTGCAATGGAGGTGAATAACATGAGAAGCGCCTCACTAACTTTACTTTCAGCGGAAGTGAGTGGAGGGGGTGGGGGTGAGAGAGGGAGGGGAGAGGCTAGGAGGAGAGGGGGGGAGACAGGGAGAGGGAATGAGGAGAGGAAATGAGAGATGGGGAGAGGAATGAGGGGGAGGAAAGGTGAAACAGGAAGAAAAATGGAATGATGGGAAGAAGATTGACGAGGAGAAAAGAAAAAGGAAGAGGAAATTGGAGAGAAGGGAAGGAGAAATGAAGAGGAGGAAACTATGGGGATGGGAAATTGGGGAAAAGAAGAGGTGGAGAAAAATGGGAAGAGGGGGAAAGGGAAGGGGAGAGAGGAAAGGGAGGAGACAGGCGACGAGAGGGGGGAGGAGCACACTGTGTGGTGAAAAGGTGGTGAGGAAATACAGAAGTAGGTGAGATCGTGGGAAGACAGGAAAATCGATAAGGGAGGAAAATGGGAAAGAGCGGGGGTAAAGGGGAGTGGAAAGGAGGTAGAAGAAAGGGAGGAGTAAAGGAAAGAGGGAAAAGAGGAAGAAGAAAGTGGAAGTAGAGGAAAGGGGGAGAAGAGGAGAGGAAAAGGGCAGAGGGTGAGAGGGGAGAGGGAGGGACTGGAGTAACAGCGCGCGCGTGCACGTACACACACACACACACACACACACACACACACACACACACACACACACACACACACACACACACACACACACACACACACACACACACACACACACACACACACCACACACACACACACACACACACACACACACACACACACACACACACACACACAAGAAAGACAGGGGGAATGAATGGGGTCGGGAACAGATGGGAAAATATGGGTGGGAGAGGGGAAGAGAAAGTGAAAGGAAAAGCTGGAAGAGTGAAAGGTAGTTGAGACGGAAAATGAGAGAGGGGAGGGGATATGTATGGGAAAGAGAGGGAGTGAAAACGAAAGGGAGAGAAGAGGATAAGAGTGGATGAAAGTAAGGACGTGGAGAAAGAGACGTGGCTGATGAGGTGAAGGAAAAGGGAAAGGAGAGACGAGGAGGAGGAGGAGGAGGTGTAGCAGGTGAAGGGAGGGTGTTGGAGGGAGGGGGAAGGGAGAAGTGAGAGGGAGGAGAAAGTAAACTGGAGATTGAGGGAGGGAGGGATTGTAGGAGAATGGAAAACTAAGTAAGCGAAAGGACAGAGAGATACAGATCGATAAAAAATATATATGTATGGATAGACAGGTACACATACACACATACGAGGTGTCACGGGACTTGTATTAACTTCTAAGGTAATTTCTAAGGACAATGTAAGATATTTAAGTTCTATGAGGGTATGTGTACTTCCCAACAGCTGTGGAGTAAACGGTATTGAAATAATGGAGGGTGGTAATGGAAGAAATCATCACTTTCCACTATGCTGCCAACCTCTCTATACTCTTCAGTGCTTCACCTTTACTTAGAATAACCAAAACAATAATAGAAAATCAACTATGAACTGTAAGAAAAATAAACAACGAAACAAGATAGAGTACACAAGTAAGCCTCATGCAGTGGAAATCAGTAACTTGTCCCATTACCACAATCTATATACCCTTTACACCATAATCACTGCAAATCAGATACAGAGTCAAAGAAATTTCATGTCTAAGAATGACCTCAATTTTAAGTTAGTACATCAAGACCGCAACATCCTGTACTGTATATAGAGTAAGTGGGGGAAAGGAGGGCGAATATTCAGTGAGAAAGACTAAGAAAAACGAAAAAAAAGGAAAAAGAAGAAGAGGAAATTTGTCAAGAGAGTGGAGAGAGAAAGTAAAAACACAAGTAAAAGGGTGAATACTGAGAGGAAGGGGAGAGGAGCAAGAGGGAGGGGTTGGGGGAGGGGGGGAGGAAAGAAGTGAGAGGTGAAAGGAGGAAGGGAGAGAGGAGAGAGGTGCCGGAGTGATGGTGATAGTTGTGGTGGTGGTAGTGGTGGTAATGATGAGAGTGAATAGTTGCTTCAGCTGCGTTGGTGATAGTTGTACTGCTGGTGATAGTGGTGGTTAGATGTAGTGGTGGCTGTCATGGTGGTAGCTGGTGGTGATAGCAGCTGTGGTAGTGGTGATAATAGTTGTGATAGTGGTGATAGTAGTTGTGATAATGGTAGTAAGGTCTGTTTATACTTTGCATGAAACACTCCCACGCATACATACATAAATTCTCTCTCTCTCTCTCTCTCTCTCTCTCTCTCTCTCCTGCAATTACAGAATACATCTTTAGTAATAAGGCCGACCACGTACTAAGGACGGCACGGTAATGCCTGTGTGGTAACTCTCTCTCTCTCTCTCTCTCCCGTGCCAGCTCGCAGTGGGGTTGTAAATTCTTTAAATGCAAGGGAGCACACACACACACACACACACACACACACACACACACACACACACACACACACACACACACACACACACACACACACACACAGCACAGTAGGGATCTCCGTAGTGTTCAAAATTAGATCGTTCACTGATGTTCACACTATTTTTTTTAAACCTAACACCAATAACATTCGTTCAACCTGAGTAATAAACAGCAGACAGAATGTTACAAAATTCTTAATAATAACCTCTCTACTGTAACCTAACTTAAAATTGCCCTCCCTTCAGCTTCAATACTGAGCTGTAACAATAGATTTATACTAGAATATGATGCTAGTCACGAAGAAGGGCTATGAAAATGAATGTAGAGCCATGGTGTTATTCTGCAACACACACACACACACACACACACACACACACACACACACACACACACACAAGCTACGAAACGACAACAAATCCGGGGCATGTTAAAGTAAAAGGACTGGAATATGATACTAGTCACGAAGAAGTGCCATGAGAAGGATGCAGAGCCAAGGTTCTGTTTTATTCTGCCAATGAGCTACGTGAAAATAAACACTAAAAAAAAAAAAACCTGGATGTGCACTAATCTGGAAGTTGAGGTAAAAGAACTGTAGCAGTCGAAGGGAAACAAATTATCTTGAGAGAGAGAGAGAGAGAGAGAGAGCACTACTGTGATGAAAGCATGACACATTAATCACATCAATACCTACTCCTACAAGAACAACAACTACTTCTATAACTACCACTACCACGACTACCACCACTATGACTACTACCACTATTACTATTACTACTACTACTTCTATAACTACCACTACCACGACTACCACCACTATGACTACTACCACTATTACTATTACTACTACTACTACCATCACCAGCACCACTACCACTACTACTTGTAAAGATGCAAGACGGATAAGAACTGCATCTGTATATGTGTAAAGGTGTGTTGAGGTGCTAACGCCCTCGCTCTAAAATATGTACGTACCTTGTTGTAGCTTTATTACAACACACACACACACACACACACACACACACACACACACACACACACACACACACACACACACACAATTTACCCATTACCTCTCTCTCTCTCTCTTTCTCTCTGCCCAAAGCGGTTCCCAATAAAGCAAGGAATTATTACCGCTTGACTCCCCTCACCTGCCGCCCCTCACCTGTCTTAACGACGCTTTAAGTATATTACGGTTCGCTGCGGCGCCATGAGAGTGATTTATGGTTACAGATTGCCACATACGAATTTAATTTTGTAACCCTGGTCATTATATCTATCTATCTATCTACCTTAAATAACTACATGACCTCCATCTATCTGGAGTTGTGAATACACCCTACTACTACTACAACTACCACCACTACTTTACAAATACATGACCTCCATCCATCCTGACTTGTACTGTGACGATACTACTACTACTACTATTACTACTACTATAACATTCAAGGTATCACTAGATTTACTCGTATGCTCTCTCTATCAATCTATCGCCCGCCGCCTTGATCCAAAAAGGGGTGGGCATAAACAAATCGCCTCCACTTCACCGTCTCCCGCCATTTCTGTGCTCTCCCTCATGCTCGCACCCCTCTCTCTCATATACCTCTTATAATGTTTTGTGTAATCTTTGGGCAACTCCTACATGTAATTTTACGTGCACCAAAACTTGTTCAGTCCACATTAAGCATTTTTATCGCGTGTGTCATCTTATATATTAGTCTCAGTCTTTACGTTTAGATATTTTTACCAGTTTCCTGACTTCATTTATTTTGATGGTGGTTTTACGATGCTTATATTTCCTTGTGTAATATTTCTCATTCATTTTTTACGCACATAATTATTCTGAATTTATCTTTGAGTGTTTTCGATGGTTAATTAAGGTACCTGGAGATAATGAAGGTATTTGGAGAGAAGCAATGGTTAAGTGTGCTGTTATGTTTTGAATGACTAGCCACAGGGATCACCAGGCAGGGTGTAATACTGTACGGAACACCATATATAGTAAAGTACACTGCCATCATTTTTTATATATTTATTTATTTATCTATTTACAGAAAATGGTGTACATTGTGTCCTGTCCATAAAAAAAAGTATCAATTCATATACACTTCAAACTACTACTACAACTACTACTACTACTACCACTAACACCGCCAACACCACCACCACTACTACTATTATCACCACCACCACCACCACCACTACTACTACTACTACTATTACCACCACCACTACTACTACTACTATTACCACCACCACTACTACTACTACCACCACTACTACTACGCCTACTACAACTACTACTACTATGCCAGCGGTAGTAGCGATTGTAGTAACTTCAGAAGAGTGACCTTTCGCTAGTGAAGGCTCGACCTAACTTTCACTTCTCACGGAGGGAGGAAGAGAAGGGAGGGAGGGAGGGAGAGGGAGGAAGAGAAGGGGAGGAGGGAGGGAGAGGGAGGAAGAGAAGGGAGGGAGGGAGGGAGAGGGAGGAAGAGAAGGGAGGGAGGGAGGGAGAGGTAGGCACAGGAGAGAGAGAAATAGGGGGGGGGTACACAACATGGGGTGTTGAAGGTAAGAAGGATTTGACTAAAGATGGAAAGGATGATAAAAAGAGGAAGGAGTAAAATATAAAAGGGAAGGGTGGAGAGATATGGAGGGTGGGAAGTATATCTATCTATCTATCGTTCTATCTGAGGAGCAGGAAGGGACAAGAGGAAGGAAATAAGGAAAGGAGGGAGGGAAAGTGAGGGATGGAATGAAAGGGGGAAACTAACAGAGAAGAGAGGCTAGAAAGAAAGATAATAAGCAGTGCAATGGAGAGAGAGAGAGAGAGAGAGAGAGAGAGAGAGAGCTAATAACCTTACTATGAGGCTCAGGTTCCGTCCTTATAAACACACAAACAAATACACACAGGCAAATGCAAACAAAATCACACGTACACATCAGTTACACGCACACAATGAATGCACATACATACATAATTCTGAAACACACACACACATCTACAGATAAACCAAACATACATACACTCGTACACACAGCTTTCACCGTCACGTGACCTCCCAGACCTGGGTTTGTGGCTGACCTCTCCTTCCTTCCTTCCTTCCCTCCTTCACATCCTCCTCCTTCATTCAGTCATCCTCCCATCTGATCTTCCTTCATGTTTTTCTCATTAGATCTTCCTTCTCTCACTTGATTTTCCTTCCTTCATTAATTCACGTGGTCCTTTTCCCTTCCTTCATTCCTTCACCTGACCTTCTTCCTTCACCTCATTTCCATTCATTCATACGCCCTTCCATCCTTCCTTAATTTCATATCCATTCATTCCTTTCATCTTCCTTCAGTCTTTCATTTATTTCCTTCCTTCCTTCACTTGACCTACTTCCTTCATCTCTCTGTGGTCGACCCCTAAATTCTTTCTTTCAAATAACCTCCTTCCTCGCTTCCTTCCTACGACCTCCTTTCTTACTTCCTTCCTTTGACTTCCTTCTCTCGTCTTTCCTTCCTTTCTTAACACCTACACTTTACCTTCTTCATTGCTTGATCATTCTTCCTATCTCATTTCTTCTTTCATTTGACCCCCCTTTTCTTTCCTTCCTTCATTTCCTTCATTCCTTTCATCCAGTGACTTTTTCTTTCTTCTCCTCCTTCACTTCCCTCATCCATTGACCCTTCTTTCCTTTCATTGCCTATTTTCCAGTATTTTTCTTCCTTTTCCCCTTCTACTACTATCTTCCGTCTTCCGTTCCTTCCTTCCATTCCTTATACTCTTCCTTATATTTACTGTTTCTTGATGTAACCTCCTCTTCCCCGTTTAATAGTTGATTTCTTTCCTTCATCTATCATCCTTCCTTCCTTTGCACTGATGTCTTTCTTCCTCTGCGTAACTTCCGTCCAACTTTCTATATCCAAATTCCTTTCTTTCCTTTAACCATCTGCCTTTCTGTTCTTCCCAAATTCCTTTAGCCTCCTTTCCCTCACTCCCTACTTTCCTCCCTCCCTGCACCATTCTTCCTTCCTCCCTCCCTCCACCATTCTTCCTTCCTTCCTCCTCCTTCCTTCCTTCCATTGCCTAACTTCCTTCCTTCCTGTGATCATCTTTACCTCGCTTACCTAATCTCCCCCTCCCCCCTTCCTCTCGCCCCTTTCCTCCTTCCCTCAGCTGGCTAGGGGAGGGGGAGGGGGAAGAGGGGGGAAGAGGTCAGGTCAAAGATCAGCTGTGTGTTTTTAAATGTATGCGTGTGTGTGTTTTTTTTTTTTGTGTGTGTGTGCATGTGTGTTTTATGTGTTTCGCCTGTTTTTCACAATCATGTGCATTTTTCTACGTGTGTCCTGTGTTTGGTGAGTGTACAGTAGGTGTGTATGTGTGTGTGCGATTTTTTTCGTGTGTGTGTTGTTTTACGGTCATCTGTACGTTTGTGATTCGTGTGTCTGTGCATGTGTGAACGTTTTGTGCACGTGTGTGTGTTTTTTTTTTACTGTGTTCTCGTGTGGCTTTAATGACAGGAAAAATAAATATCTGTTTACACTTTAACTCTTGTCGACAGCCTCATTAATCGGATAAAATCGTCTTGATAGAACACACACACACACACACACACACACACACACACACACACACACACACACACACACACACACACACACACACACACACACACACACACACACACACACACACACACACACACACCGACCGTTCCTAATTCTCCCCTTCTGTACGTCTGTTTGTTACATTTCAGTACATAAACTTTAGAAACATAGTGCAACTTTTAGCAACAGCAGCACAAAATCCCAGCCCCTTACCCATTACGGCGGGCATGCAACACTAACCTATCACTACACTTCCAACCCCTTCTAACTATGTAATGAGAGTTAACAATTATTCTCAGTCTAATTATAAACAGTAGGTACTCTATGAAACCTGCCTTCCACTATAAAAGGAGGGAAGGAAGGAAGGAAGGAAGGAAGGAAGGAAATAAGGAAAGAAGGAAGGAAGGAAGGAAAGAAGGGAGGAATGGAAAGAGGGAAAAAAGGTGAAAAGAATCCCATGGCAAAATGTAGCCAGATGAAGAAGAAATGAGAGGAAGGAGAGAAGGATGAAGGAAAAAAATGGAAAGGGATGAAACAGGGAAAGAGAGGAAGGAAACAGAAGAGAAAAAGAAAGGGAACTGCACCAGGCCTAAGGAAAAACAGGACAGGGAGAGAGAGAGAGAGAGAGAGAGAGAGAGAGAGAGAGAGAAAGGGGGACAGGTGAAAGGTAAGGAAAGGTCTTTATCTAAGTATGGAAGTGGTCGGAGAGGGAGGGGGGGGAAGGTGTGGGAGGGAGGAAGAGAGTGGAGGTGGAGAGAAAATAGGTTAAGAGGAAAAGAGGGCAAGGAGGGAAAGGAAAGGGAGGGAGGGAGGGAGGGAGAGAGGGAGGAAGGACTGAAGAAAGGGAGGGAGGGAGAGAAGGAAGAAAGGGAGGATGAGAATGAAAGAAGGAAGGAAGGAAGGGAGAAAGGGAGGAAGGGAAAGAAAGAAGGAAATCATAAAGGGAAGAAAGGAAGAAAAATGGAGGAACCAGAGAAGGGAGAGAATATTTTAGTGTGTGTGTGTGAGAGAGAGAGAGAGAGAGAGAGAGAGAGAGAGAGAGAGAGAAAGAGGACAGAAGGAAGAAAAGTGAAAGGGGAATAAGTGAAGAGAATAGAAAGGACAGGACAGAATTTATGAAGAGGCAGGAAATAAAAGGAAGCGAAAAGGGAGAAATCGAAATGTCTGTGTGTGTGTGTGTGTGTGTGTGTGTGTGTGTGAGTGTGAGAGAGAGAGAGAGAGAGAGAGAGAGAGAGTGTTGGTCCTAACGATGTGGTCCAGACTCAATACTAACACTTCAAAGACTAATAAACAAAGGATAATACAGAAGATCACCATAAGCAGTACAGGAAAATAGGGAGAAGCACTGCAAGAATTAAATACATAAAGATAACTGCACAGGAACAACAGACACCAGTTATAGGAGTGAAATAATTGGCTATGAAGTAAAGAAGTAAAGATAAACAGAAATTATAAAATCCATACTCTTTATACTTTTCTTCATTCATATTCATTTTTTCATTTCTTCTCTGAATCCGTCTACTATGATGATTTTAATAGATTGATTTATTTTTTGCAACCACAGGATGACTCTCTCTCTCTCTCTCTC
>NC_137040.1:1502828-1515328 GCF_032717465.1 Coenobita brevimanus
CACACACACACACACACACACACACACACACACTTCTGGTGGGCTCAAAGACTGAAAAATGTCACAAAACGCGTATAATCCCTAACAGAATCCACTCCATCACAACCTAATCTACACCAAACCTAACCCAGTCTCATCAAATGTAAACCTAATCTAAACTACCTCCACCCTCACCTGGCCTAATCGTGCCTACCTTTACCAAATGTATTACGACAGCTTAGCCTGTGTGTGTGTGTGTGTGCGTGTGTGTGTGTGTGTGTGTGTGTGTGTGTGTGTGTGTGTGTGTGTGTATCCTATCAAGTTATATTTATGTTGGGTTAACCTAGGTCTTCTCAGGTGAGGGTGGGTCAGGTTAGAATATGAGATATGTTAATTTCAGGTTCGATCTTTTTCCCTGTGCTGGTTCGTAAAAACGTTTAGTCAAAAGAACGTTTCTAGTCACTAGCGTGTCCATATCAAGAAAGGGTGAACCGCGAGGGGGCCCAGCATGAGGCCGCGATTACGTGAGTGAGTGAGTGAGTGCTTGTGCGTGCGGTGGCCGTAAGCAGCGAACGTGGGAAGGGGGTAGGGGGAAGGAGGGGGCGTTAAGACAGAGGATGTTGTAATTGAGCGAACATTATGCAATTTGCCGCACTCCACTTGCTGAGCGGTGGACGTGTGTTTCTTGAGGCGAGCACCGTGGCAGCCAGTGTGTGAGTGAGTAACTTAGTATACTTGCACAACAACTTAATTAGGACGAGAAATATTAAGTTTCTATCGTTATCGTGACTACTACTACCACCACCACTACTACTACTATAATTACTGCCACTACTACTACTACTAATCTACTACTACTACTACTCTCCACTTTATTCAACCATGGCGAACACTCTTCAGCTAATCTCTACTTTTTCTCTAGTTGATTCATCCTGTCCCACTGCCTCTTCTGTGGTCCAATTATTTACACACACACACACACACACACACACACACACACACACACACACACACACACACACACACACACACACGCACACACACACACACACACACACACACACAGAAGAATGAGATGTGAAGAAGAGTGCCATGCGCCAAGAGACGGGAAGTCTAGTTTGTGTTCAAAATAAAAATAAATAAGATAAATATCAAGAAAGAAAGAAAGAAAGACAGTTAGACGGAAGAGAGAAAGGAAAATACAGAATACAGGAAGGAAAGTAGGAAAAATCACAACCCTAATTCCCACCTTAAAAAAAAAAAAAAAAAAAAAACACACATGAAAAACACCCGCCATCGTAAATCGACTTCCCACGCTCGTAAATGGAGGCTGTATGATGCGTGAATGATTGCGTGACCTATTTCGACCTGAGCACGCTGTTTGATGACTCTATTTAGTGCTCTCTCTCTCTCTCTCTCTCTCTCTCTTTGTACCTGGATCTTACCTCACCTGGGATGATGATGATGATGGTGGTGGTGGTGGATTGTTTTTTCATTAAATGCAGCAAAGAAAGAACCCAAGGCTTTGAGCGTGCAAAACCCGTGCTCTCCAACGAAAATAAAAAAGAAACACAGTCACATTCAGATTCGTTCGTTCACACACACACACACACACACACACACACACACACACACACACACACACACACACACACGCACACACAAACCATGCACACCACCACCAAACAGGAATCCACGTCCTAGAAAATAATACGGCAGAGCAAAATGATTACTGATAATTATTTACTGTTATGGAGACGTTTATTAAAAAATAGCAGTAACACCTATACCTTTGCGATTCATTTTGCACATTACACCTCACCAGCCTCTTGTGTCAATTTTATCTTATTATGCAAAGAAAGAACTAAAGGCCAGGAGCTCGCAAACCGTTCCTTCCAAGAAAAAAAAAAATACGAAAGAGAGTCAAATTCAGGATCCGTTCATTTCGAGATGCCTGGACATACTGCGCTTGAAAGACTGGAGATCATAGGAAGTGGGAAACACAGACAGAGGGAGACAGAGCTATTTAAGTGTTCATGCGATATAAAATACAAGGTGTAACATGCAAAATAAATCGCTATGGAAGAGGTGTTACTCAATCCTCCATGACATCCAGAACATTACTATTCCCTGTGCCCAGATAAATAATATACAGTGGCAAGTAAAGATATACAAAATAAATCGCTCTGGAAGATGTGCTTAGATATCTACGTCATAAGAAGAGTGCTATTCCCCGTGTGACTCTCGGATATTACTAAGTGATGTATTACAATTGTTAATTTTGCGGTGACTGGTCCACATGTCACGAGAAGACAATGATGATTACGCTGTGTGTGTGTGTGTGTGTGTGTGTGTGTGTGTGTGTGTGTGTGTGTGTGTGTGTGTGTGTGTGTGTGTGTGTGTGTGTGTGTGTGTGAGAGAGAGAGAGAGAATGACCCAATATTGTACCATGAAAAACTAGAGGTCGAAGCCAGGAGGAAAGGTGAAGAAAATTAGTCCAAATCTTCATCATGAAAAAATACAGGGCGAAGACAAGAATAAAGACAGGCTGAAGAAAATTGTACCATGACAGGGATAAAGACAAGGTAAAGAAAACTGTTCCAAGATTGTACCACGAAAGGCAGGGGGTCGTAAGCAGGGGGAAAGGCAAGATGAAGAAAAACAGTTCCAAAATTGTACCCGAGAGTCCCTGACAATGGTGTAATGGGGACAGGAAACGAGAGAAAAATTTACCTAACATTTCCTGTATTATTATTATCAACATCTCATCCCGACAGCAGCCTGTGTATAGCGGGAGAATAGGCTGTGTGTCTGAACCGTTTCTCTTGCACCTTACTATCCTTGTCTTATTAACTGTTATCCTTGTCCTATTTCGCTGCTACTTACCTGGAGTCTAATTAAGGTTATGCTATACATCAAACATTGTATAGGACTTTCACTTCCCTCTATCTCTCTCTCCTTATACTCACTTGTATTGCTCCTTACATCAACTGCAAATATATCAGTCACTTCAGTATAATGGACTAATTCTGCCACATCCACCACAAGCAGGCAAAAATATTCTCTTACATCAAAGCTTTCTGACTAAGTTTCGTATTCTCGCCAGTTAAGGAAGCATCCAAGCACCTCTTCCTTAGCGATTTATTCTTGGATATGGCTGGTTAATATCAATGTGTATACTGTTTATGCTGAGTTTGGTGGTATTACAGTGACTGAAATGACACAGAAGAGGGCAGTGAAGTGTAATAAGAAAAATAAATCGCTTAGGAACAGGTGTCAGGGAGCTTTCTTAACCGATGTGAATACCTGTCAACTTTCCCACACAAATGACTCTGATCTCCTCGGTCTTATGAATCAGGTGCCAATCAGAGGCCGCAAAAAGCGAATTGTTCATGTACATGCAGCCTCCACGTCGTCAAGCGTGTACAAACTAACCGCTACGTTACATACAATTATAGATACATATTGTGAGCCATACCTGATTGATGCAGAGGCGCTCCTGTCTCTCTGCTGGGTCGGTGAGGTCTGATTGGAGCACCTGGTTTGTTACCTGGTGAGCCCGTATTTACCTGTGGGGTATAAAGAAAACACACGTATGGAAGAGTTACATTAAATCTGCTATCGAGATATAAGTTCAGCTCTTTGTAGTATCACACACACACACACACACACACACACACACACACACACACACACACACACACGAGAAAGAGTTACATTAAATTTGCTATGGAGGTTTGAGATAAGTTCAGCTCTTTGTAATAAAACACACACACACACACACACACACACACACAAAAACACACACACACACACACACACACACACACACACACACACACACACACACACACACACACACACACACAGTCGAAAGTTACACCAGATTTGCCCTGCCAGTCTGATTATACGTCTTCATTTCTATTTCCTTTACGTCTTTCATATTTCATCCTTGCAAACTGAGACGATTTTATTCAGCTTAGGGAGGGGTTAACAATAATCTCCTAAAATCCCTCCGGTACCAGGATCTCTCTATATTTCATTCCTGCTGCCACAAGACGATTTTCCTCAGCTTAACGAGACCTCTGGACGTGAAGGGTTAAGCATCATACTAAATATTGTGAAATCAGAAAATACGAGAAACTCCAAACGTGAAAAAAATCCTGAAAGATAAAGTGTAAATAACATCAGTCACTTCAGGATTTGGGAGTCAGAAGTCAAGGTAGCCGCTGTCATTTATCAGGCAATGGAATTCACTTATTTATTATTCACTTATTTAATTACTGATTCTGAATAGCCACTGTGTGGATGTATATGTGGTTCCATGTGTGGCTCTACTTTGGTGCTGTTCTATTGTTATATGCCCGATTTTTTTTTTTTTTTACAGTGAATATAGGGGTGATGGTGGTGGTGGTGGTGATGATGGTGATGATAATGATAATGCTTTCACTAATTACTGTATGTTTAAGATTTTTTCCTGTATTTCCTGGTCCATTTTCCCTTAGAACTATAGTTGTCTAGGGGCACTCTCTTCATCTTCGTCCCTTTCACCCAACAGACTCACATATACAAACACACACGCACAAACTTACAAAAACAAACTACACACACACACACACACACACACACAACTTCCCGTCTCGTCCTGGGTGTGTGTGTGCGCGTGATCAGGTGAGTCACAACAAAAGCAATTATTTTCTGGAAGGTAAAAAAAAATAGTGACACACACTGGGAGTCGCGGTATTAGCGACAAAAACAACAACAACACAACAGACAACACCATCATCGCCATCAACAACAACAAAATCAATATCACAGGCCACATAATAACAACAAAACAAACAGCACGGGTATCATCATCATCAACATCACCATCATTATCATCACCATCATCATCATCATCATCATCAATAAAGGCAGCATTAACAAGGGCACTCATGGAGCATATACCTCCACGGCAGCACCATCCTCTTTTTCTTTTTTTACTAATACCATTGAACATGATCTTTGACCTATTTCACCCCAATTTAAATCACCTGTTCCTCCGATTTTCCATAATGGTGCTAACAGACCGACACACACACAAACACACACACACACACACACACACACACACACACACACACACACACAGGGAGTTCCCATTATAGAGAGGTAACTTCCGGGCTACCTGTCACGCACCTACTCTACCTGCCTTCACACCTGTCTAATAACTTCATATATAACTTCATTAGACTGCTCGAATTAGTACATTCATCCCTAACTCACGGGACTCAATCTGTTTTGTGTTGGTGTAGCTAGTGCATTCCTCTAACTTAATGTCCCTCTCTCTCTCTCTCTTTCTCTCTCTCTCTCTCTCTCTCTCTCTCTCTAACATATATACTTCCACCTCTTACCTCAGTTACACAATCTCCAATAATCCCGTTACAAGTTAGTCATAAATTAAAGTAACTAAATATAACCTATGCTCTTCCCACCAATGACCTAATACTTCATCCTTGATGCTGTTAAATTCATCTATTACCTCATCATATCTGGGGGAGACCTGAGAAGAAGGGGTTAATCTAGCTTATATCTAACCCCTCCAGTTCAACACCTCTCTCCCAAGCTGAATAAAATCGTCTGGTTTACGTAAGAACGAAATATAAAAAGTATCGTCCAGGTGGAAAGGTCAAAATAAAGATGAAATAAAATCGACCGGAATTAGCGAGAAAGAAATATATATACGGGAACATTTGGGTGAAAAAGTTAAGTCAAGAATAACTTTATCACTACTGACTTTATAATTTCCATTGCAATATTAAAGAATAAAAAAAATCTTTCTTTTCACAAAATCTAAATCAAGCAAATGTAGTAGTAGTAGTAGCAGCAGTCGTAGTAGTAGCAGTAATAATAATAATAATAATAATAATAATATGAAAGTAATTAGGGTAATGGCTTTAATAACCACCTCTAATATTTTCCATTCTTTTTTTTTTGTTACCATGAATTATTTGCCACTCTCTTCCTGCTTCTCTACCTCAAATTCTTTTCTTCTCTCTCCCTCCCTCCCATCTCTCTCTCTCCACTGTTTTTTGTCTCTTCCAAGGTCTCTCTCTCTCTCTCTCTCTCTCCTCGTGTCTTCAGTTCTGTCTTTCACCATCAGACCGTCGTTCTTAAAGTGCCTCTCTCTCTCTCCATTTCCCCCTTGACTCTTTCTCTCCCGCATAGTCCTTCATTATCTCCACGCTCATTACCACCTATCATGTATTCTCTCTCTCTCCAGTCCTTCACTATTTCCCCACTCATTATTATTAATCATACATACCTACATTCACTCCCCCACCTCTCTCTCTCTCTCTCTCTCTCTCTCTCTCTCTCTCTCTCTCTCTCATGCATAGTCCTTCATTACATTCACACTCATTATTTTCTCATTCTTCCTGCTCTCTCTCTCTCTCCCTCTCTCTCTCACACACACAAACACACACATCCACCGACATCCTTCCTGCCCTTTCCTTCTTCCTCTTCTACCTCCTTCCTTCCTTTCCCCAGCCTCCTGCTCCACCTCCCCCCCATTTCCCTGTCTCAAAATGAAGGCAGGAAAAAAAAAAAAACACCTAACTGATCTAAAACTTCATTAATTTTACCTTTCCTTTCCTTTCCTTCCTTCCTTCCTTCTCTCTCTCTCTCTCTCTCTCTCTCTCTCTCACTCTCTCTCTCTCAATTATTTTCTCGTCCTACTCTGAGATGAACAAAAGTCAGACACATCCTGCAATAAACTTCTTAATACGGAAGGCCTCTCTTACGATGAAATAATACAGGTGTCATCTTAGTAAATGAGTTAATAGGTCCATTCATCTACCTTTCCTCTCCTCTCTCTCTCTCTCTCTCTTCCCACCACTTTCTTATCTTCTTTCTCTATCCCCTCCTCTACCTAACTTGGCCCTCCTCTCTCTCTCTCTCCCTCTTCCCACCACCTTCTTATCTTCTTTCTCTATCCCCTCCTCTACCTAACATGGCCCTCCTCTCTCTCTCTCTCCCTTCATAATACTCCATTTCTCAATCACTACTTTTGTTCTGCTCTATTACAACCCTCATACTCTTCGTCTCTCTCTCTCTCCATTTCTCAATCTATTTTTTCTGCTCTCTCTCACAGCCCTCATACTTTTTGCCTCTCTCTCTCTCTCTCTCTCTCTCTCTATGCTAATGGTGCGGATGAAGCAAGGTCAGGAGCAGAAACAACTGACCTTGGCTGTAATGGCGGGAAGACTGGCAGGCAGGAAAGACAGGTTTATCATTTCATTTCTTGTGTATACGTTGGTCTTTCTTTATTCTCTCTCTCTCTCTCTCTCTCTCTACCTTTCGTCCCTTATATTAGCCTGAATATATTACTAACATCTCGGTAGATAATAACGAGGAAGGACTGAACACACACACACATACACACACACACACACACACACACACTAGGCCCCCTTCCTGTTAGCTGAGTGGGATCCCTAACACCTTTTCCTCACCAGTTTATGTCTTGGATAATGTCAATAATACCTTTCAATATTTATGCCAACGTCGACAGTAAAAAGGGCGTAAGTCTTGCTGTTTTCCTCACCTTTGACACACACACACACAAACACACACACACACACACACACACACACACACACACACACACACACACAGAAAACGGTGGCTAAAAACAGTGCTCCCTTCGCGTCGTTTCAAAGGCAAGATTGACTGAGGTGTATCCCATCCGACAAAATCCTTCGCGTGCAATTATGCGAACGGCGACCTTCAATCCGACTGCCAGCCTGCGCAATTAAGGTGGGCACGAACGCTATCACCATTAATCTTGAGAATAACGGCATGACATGAGGCCACGCTTTTCTCCATCAATAAATAAGTAAATAAATGAATAAAATAACGGGTCCCTATGACTCAATTAGCTTAAATGATAATAATAATAATAATTAGAAAAGAAGAAAAGTAGTAGTAGTAGTAGTAATAGTAGTACGGCAGTAGTAGTGGTAGTAGTAGTAGTAGTAGTAGTAGCAGTGGTGGTGGTGGTAGTAGCAGTAGTAGTGGTAATAATAATAATAATAATAATAATAATAACCTCGTGTTTCCTGAAAGAGTTGTACCGACCAGGAGATGGTAAAAACTAATCTTAAATAAAATCAATAAACTAACGGCCTCCTGTAACTCACTCCCAGCTGAATAAAGTCGTCTGGTTAGCTAGAATAAAGTAGTAGAGCTGTCCCGACCAATAAAGGGATAACTGTGGCACTGTTTATACTTACGGCGGTACTGTAGTGCGGTTAGGAAGCTTACTAAACACCTCTTCCTTACCGGTTTATTTCTGATTCCTTTACCATGTTCCTATGTGCTATTCTTGCAATCTATCTATCTATCTATCTATCTATAGCCCGACGCCCTAATCCCGCAAAGGGTGGCCGCAGACAAAACGCCTCCAAGTCACTCTGTCACCCACCATTTGACTCCCCTCCCCCCAACTCACCCCCCCTCCCTCATATACCTCTCAACTCCATCCCTCCACCTCATCCTCGGTCTACCCCTCCCTCTCCCTCCCTCCACCTCACCTACATACACCCTCTTAGTCAGTCTTTCATTCTCCATTCTCTCCACATGTCCAAACCACCTCAGTGTATTTCTCCTAATCCTTTCAACCACATCCACATCTACCCCACAACGTTCCTTCACTTCTTCATTCGTCAACCTGTCCCTCCACGTCACTCCACATGCTCCTCTCAAGTAACTCATTTCCACTGCTCTCACTCTTGACTTGTTCCCCTCTTGCAAGGTCCATGCCTCGACATTAAAAACATATGAGAGACAAATAAATGTTAGTGGGTAGTTTCGAAAATAAATCGCTAAGGAAGAGGTGCTAGGGAGGCTTTTACCCCACGAGAACATAGAGGATCATGGGAGGGTTAGAAGACCACGAAAGCCCCCCCCCCCTGAATTTCTTTTTTACCTCATTCCAAAAATAATAGACAGATATTTTTTCACTTCCAAAAATAATAGTGGGATAAATTTTCACCTCATTCCAAAAATAATAAAACAATATAATTTTTTCACCTCATTCCAAAAATAATAAAACAATATAATTTTTTTCACCTCATTCCAAAAATAATAAAACAATATAATTTTTTCACCTCATTCCAAAAATAATAAAACAATATAATTTTTTCACCTCATTCCAAAAATAAAGCAAGATTTTTTCACCTCATTCCAAAAATAATAAAATAACGGGATGTACTGATATCTTTTTTCTTTTTTCTTTTTTTTTCATTTAGCCTCCCAAGGACAATGAAATTCGGCTACGTGAGACAGGATGCTTGGCGGGTGTGCTAATGCCAAGGAGAGAGAGAGAGAGAGAGAGAGAGAGAGAGAGAGAGAGACTGAAGGTCAAGGATATCGGACGTAATTTTGCTATTAGAATAATCGTATGAGAGAGAGAGAGAGAGAGAGAGAGAGAGAGAGAGAGAGAGAGAGAGAGAGAGAGAGATGGGAGACTGAAGCAAGAGATTTCGGTTCAAGATGATTTTGCACACACACACACACACACACACACACACACACACACACACACACACACACACACACACACACACACAGAATTACCTGAAGGTCAAGGATATCGGACGTAATTTTACTATTAGAATAATCCTATGAGAGAGAGAGAGAGAGAGAGAGAGAGAGAGATACACTACCTCTATTAATATCTTTTGAACTCAAATGCAGAAAAATTCCTTGGGTTTAAGTACAACAACACTATTTCGACAAAAGCAACATCAAGAGCAAACAACACAACACGTAGCAACACAAAATCATTATAAAGTTACCGACAAATGTTAAGATCAATATGAAAAAAAAAAAAAAAGCATCTATCACCATCCACTCATTAGATAGATAAAAGCAGTTAGATTTGTTTGCTTAGTGGTAGTGATGGAGGTAACACAGCATCAACCAAAAACGGAGCAACACAATATCAATACCAACTTATCCAGAAAACTAAGACAAAATAGATAAGGAAAAACAATTACACCCTCCACTCATTTAAGAAAGCAAAAGTCCTCACGTTCGGATGCAATATCAAATCGCGGATGGAGGTCATGTCGAAAAAGGAGAACAAATCAACCAAAACGAATCAACACAACACCACCATAAACTTATCGAGAACTTTTGGCTCAAGAATGGATAAACAAAAACAACTACCCCCATCCACTCAACTTCCAGGGGTACAGAGCGCGCCAAAAACCAGGACCCGAGGCTGCCAACCCGACGCAATTCATCCCGGGCACACTTCACCACCACGGAGTAGTTACATGACCAGCCTGGCTAACTATACGGGTGCTAGAGTGTTTAAGCATTCTGTCCCGCCTAACTACGCACCAGCACCCATAGCTATGAGCTCAGGGGGCCCACAGTTAGAATGCGCGGGGTTGGTACTCCTGGGCGAGGGTGGGCGCGCGCGGTCAAATGTCATGGCGACGTCGAAGGCCAAACTCACCAACCGCACTTCTCCTTCATTTCCTGGCTTTTTTTCTTACCTCTCGAGCGTATATCTGAGAGCGCGGGGAGAAAATGAGAAAATTCCGAGTGTCGGTCATATTTTCACGAGCAGATATAAAAGGAAAAGGTTAAAATGATGGAGACTTGGTAAGATTTTATTGGAGGGAGCATGCAGGATTTTTCAAGCCTTTCATTTCCTGGTTTTCCCCCCAGTTATTTTCCCCCCCCACCGCCAGTGAGATCATCAGTGTCAGTCTACGGCGAATCGGGAAGGGAATTCGCTGTTACAGATAAGTTTTCCTTAACTGACAACAGCCGCATATAATAGGCTTAATAAAATTTCAAGCGAGACTTTCAAACTGGATACGCGGCCGTTTGAACGCGGGCGGATGCTAACTGTCGCAACCGCCAGTACTGGAGCGCGTTAACGAAAGGAGGAAAAGGAAAAAAATAATAAGAATGTTAAAGAAAGAGATGCGGCAAAACATGTGTAGTGAAGGTAAAGAAGAAAACAAGATAGTAAAATATGTGATGATGGAAGGTGGAGAGAAACAAGAGACAAGGTTATGTAATGAAAGTAGGAAAATGAAAGCCAAAGAAAGACAGGAGACGCAATGATACTTTTAACGAAGTAAAAAGGGCCCAGGGAATAACAGACACATAAGACACGCTACAGGAAGCAGTAAAAGAACACGCAACCACCTGAGTAAAGAGATAATGCAGAAAAAACAGCAAATTATGTGAAGTAAAAGGAAGAATCGTGAGGATACAGATATATAAAAAACGGTACAAAAGGAATAAAAGAACAAAACAACCCTGAAAAAAAAGAAAGGACAAAAGGGGAGAGAATGCACAAAGAAGAGACGCAGTAAAACATGTAGTAAAAGAAGGAAGAAGGAAAATACGATACATAAGGTGCATCAGGAAGAACTACAAGAAGAAATCGCAATAGAATTAAGTGCACAAAAGAGCAGATGTGGAAAGTAGAGAGACACAGAAAATTATCCACAATAAAAGAAGGCAGAGTTAAATTACTGATGCAAAAGAGACGCATTTCGAAGAAGTTAAAGAATAGAATGCAACCAGAAAAAAAAAAAATGTGTGTGTGTGTGTGTGTGTGTGTGTGTGTGTGTGTGTAAGGTTAAAGAAGACAGAGGAATACAAGAGAGAAGGAATGCAAGCCAAGAAACCCAAGCCCAGATAACAAAGAAACACGAAAGACTGAGGGGCAGGGGAGACAGAGGGAAGAGGGGGGTTGAGGGACGAAAGGAAGGAAGGAGAGAGAAGAGAGAAACGAAAACATCCACCAGAAGAAACGAGAAATAAAAAGGGAGACAATAATAAGGCAAATAACAAAGAAACATGAAAGACAGGAAGGCAGGGGAGAGGAGGTAAGGGAGGCTGAGGGACGAAAGGAAGGGGAATGAAAAGAGAAACGAAAATCTCCACCAGAAAGGACGAAAAATAAGAAGAGGAGGAAATAAATACGGCGTTAATAAGGATACCAAACAATATGAGGAGAGGGGGGGGAGCAATGGGAAGAAAGAAAGAGAAAAAAATAGGGTGGGAGTTAGGAGGTAGTGGGAAGAAAGGAAGCAAAAGAAAAAAAAAGGGAGTAGGGAAGTAGAGGGAAGAAAGGAAGAAAAAGAAAAAAGGGAGAAAAATAGGGAGGTAAAGGGAAGAAAGGAGGGAGAAAAGAAAAGAAAATGGGTAGGAAGAGGAGGTAGAGAGAGAGAGAGGAAAAAGTGGGGGGGAGGGGAGTTTGGAAAAGGAGGAAAATAAGAGACAAGACAGAGCGGACACGAACAACCCCTGCCATCCAACGACGTAGTTTGCTTCAGTTTTGCCTCGGCCAGACCATTTCATTCAATTTGGAGATTATAAACTTATCTAACCCCTGCGGTTCCAGATAAAGTCGTCCCAAAGCTGAGTAAAATCGTCTGGAAATAAAATACCGGAAGATAAACGAAAAAAATCAGCAACAATTAACAAAGAAGTGAAAAAAAAAG